>NW_024811654.1:0-2724 GCF_019175285.1 Sceloporus undulatus | reverse complement strand
TGCCACAGTAAGTAAATTTTCTCTCATTGTTTATTGCACTTTAGTTTTGGAACCCTCTTCCAATTTAAAATATAGTCCAAATATAATTATTGAATAAATATATTTTAACTTTTTGATTTTAAACACATGTCACACAACTTTCAGTCATCCTTCCCCTTCCCCACTCCATCATACTCATCTTATATAGAGATTTAAAGGACTTATTGGAAATCTTATTTGACCCCTGCAGTTGAGACAGCTCCTTTAAGTTAATCCAAATTTCATTAAAATAGAAAGTGTAGAAGACTGGATCTAGACAATCTTCAAGTCCATTTACAAGTGACATAAAGTTTTGATAGCTGGGCACGCTGTACGGTATATCCCCACTCCAAACCTTTGGTGATCACTGCAGCTGGTGGCCTCCTCACTGGGAGCAAAGTTTAAACTTGGCCTCATATGGTTGATCCCTGGTTTCCTCCTCTGTCTGGAGGAAAATTTTCACAGCAGAGATGTCCCCACTGCCTATGTTTGCCACTGAAGTCATCTCTGACAGCTGGATTGCTCTCAGACACTTCCAGTTGCCATCTTGTCATGCTGGAAGTCATTCTTTTTCTTTTCTTAATGTTCAGCTGTAAACCGGTCTTTATACTTTCTTGTTTGGCTTTCTTCAGCAGTCATTCTGAGTCTTTGCTATTTCTGCTAGCAGTATGGTGTCATCTGCATATCTTAAATCATTAATGTTCCTTCCTCCAGTTTTCATGCTTCCTTCCTCCAAGCCTAACCCAGTTTTATGTACAATACATTCAGCATGCACATTAAACAGACAGGATGATAAAACGCAGCCTTACCTGACCTCCTTGCCTACTGGAAATCATTATGTTTCTCTATTTCCTGTCTTGGCAATGAAATGTTGTGGCAAACCCATTTCTTTCAGAGCAACCTATAGTTTTTCATGATCTATAAAGCACAGGCCTATTTTCCTTTGATATTCTTTGTTGTATTCCATTATCCAACATATTTTTGCAATACGATCCCTAGTGACTCTTCCTTTCCTGAACCCAGCTTCTATATCTGGAATTTCTCACTACATATATGGTAAAAATATTTGTAGTAGAATTGTGAGCATCTTTGCTTACATGTTGAATTAATGAAATTGTCCTCTAGTCACTGGAATCCCTGATATCCCCTTTTTTGGGAATTGGAATGTATATTGAGCCTTTCCAATCTGTTGACCATCCTTCTATTTTCGATATTTGTTGACTGATTTTAGTTAGAGTAGATTTTATCTCTGTAGCATGAAGCAGCTCTATTCATATGTCATCTGTTCCTCCAATGTTTTCTGAATGTAGCTTCCTTTTTACTTTCTAAAATTGGAATTTCTTCTTCATATGGTTCTTCCTTGAATAAATCTGTCCACTTTCATCTCTCATACACACATACACACACACACACACACACACACCATGTATTCTTGATGATGTAATGTGTTCCTCTGCTGGTCATAGAGCATCCTCACTCTTGGTTTAAACTCCCCTTTAATTTATTGGATCTTGTGAGAAAATTCTCTTGTTCTTTCTTTTTTGTTGTCACCTTTTCCTCTGCATTGAATATTATAGTCGTTCTTTTTGTCCCTGCTCATCAGTCATTATATTTATATTTTTGCTTTTCATCGGTCCTTCATTTCTTGCTGAGTTTCATCTGTCATCCACAAAGACCTCTCTTTATTTTTGTCTACAGGCTTTTTGCATTCCTCCTTGACAATGTTCCTGGCTTCAGTCTAGATTTTTTCTGGACTGAAGCCAATTAGGCTATTTTTCATGTTAATTTTAAACTCTATAAGGACATTCTTCAGCTTGTCTTTCAGCAAGATGGTTGGTTTAGTCTTCTTTAGCTTTATTCTAATTTTTGATATTAGTAGTTAATGGCCTGTGCCACAGTCTGCTTTTGGTTTTGTTTTTGAGACAGAATGGAGCTTCTCCAGCTTCTGTTTCCAATCTTCTCCTTGTCTGTTTCCAATCTTCTTCTTTTCTGCAATTCATTTTAAAGGAGTGGGTGTAATTAAGACACACAGGACTTAACCTCAACCACAGAGAGGCCTTGCAATGATATAGCTCTTTCACTCTAGAAGATAAGAGAATGAAAGCAGGAAATATCACTTCCCACTTTTCTCCAACCTCTGAATTAGCTTCAGAGGGGAAATGGGACAAGGATAGCTGTAATGACAACAATGTCGAACAGCATTATATTCTTGGTCTTTTAAACAATAAGTAGATTGTCAGTTAGGTACAGTGGCTTTCCAGTTGAATGCCAGCCTGGATACATTAGTTTGTGCTATCAGTAACATGAAAAGAGCCAACAGCTCATGTGAACAATCTTGGTGAACATTGCATGTTCATACTTGGCAGGCAAAACCTGCCATTATATCTCACATCTGAGGAGTACTTACATTAATAGTGTCAGAATGTTAAATAGCTATCTTCTAGGTGTGAGCTATTACATCGGTGTTATATAATACACTTTGGTATAGCCTTTGGTGTATATTTGGCATATCCATTTGATGCAGAGTGCAAATTTAATGACAATTGATTATGATGCACTTTTGTGGGGAAAAGACAGATTTATTTTTAGGTTGCTATATATCTTAAAACATTACCACTTGCATGCCTAAAACTGCTTTGCAACTGTCATTGAGGGGGCTCTGATTATACATAACTATGTTTGTTTTCATCTCAATGAGCCCAAAAA
>NW_024811653.1:0-2724 GCF_019175285.1 Sceloporus undulatus | reverse complement strand
AATACAGGACCATTGAGTGAACAGTGAACGCAACCAATCGCTTGTTGTTTAGAAAACAGCCCTCTGCGAAGGGCATAAAAGGGGGGTGACAAGAAGCCATTGGTGTTGCAGCCTTGGTGACACCTACTTTGGTGTGCTGCTGCCCTGCGCAGACAATAAAGCGTTTTTTATTCTAGCCAGTTCGGTCTCCTTGACTCGGCTTGTCCTCTGGCAGGCCACGGGCCTTCGGGTTCATGGGTTTGGGGTCACCCGCTACAGAATGAAACAAACAAACAAACAAGAACAACAAAAATAAGGATTATACAGAAAAACATACTGCTTATCTTTTAAAAAGTAAAACCATTTTAAGGGTAAAAATCAGCCTTTGGTGCTTCTACACTTTTACAACTGACTCAGGCAGTATCTGCACTGAATAAATAATTCAGTTTGAATCCGCTTTAACTTTCCTGGCTCTATCCAGTGGAATCCTGGGATTTGTAGTTTGTTGCAGCACTAGAGCTCTCTGGCAGAGAAGGCTAAGTGTCACAAAGGAAAAAAAACCAGATTCCATAGCAATCAGAGGTTGAAGCCATGTCAAAATCCCTTATTTCTGCAGGACCTCCTTTCTATTCTTCTCCTCAGTCAATCTCTCTTCCCTGAAGGCCTCAAACTGCCAACTGCCAAGCTCTGAGGCAGAGGCGGCCATTTTGTGTTCTGGCAGCCATTTTGTTCTGCTTGTGACTGTGGGGAACAATGTTCCGGAACTTTCTCTGAGGCTTCAGTTGAACAGAGTCTTCTCTTTTTCTCCTGAGGCTCCAGAGAGAGAAGGAGGCCAGGCTCCTTGGGCCAAAACGAAGGAAGTGTGTCTCTTTGTGTGTCATTTCTGAGAGGGTTTTCATATTACACAGCTCTTCTCCTTCTGGGGAACATGGATTTTAAAAGTGATCAGAAATGGGAGGATAGTTTTAATACAAGCCTTATTATTATTCTTCACAAACATTGGGCTTTGGCTGCTATCCCTGTTTTTAACAACTGTTTTAATAACTGTCCAGTAATTTAATGGTGTTTTATTTTGGATGAGAGTGTTAAGGTTAGGGTTTGGGAGATCATGAAACATGTTTTTATTGTATTGCATGGATATTTTTATTGTTAGCTTCTAAAAGTTGGCCACTTTGGGGAAGCAATTATCTTGTAATTAGGGTTGCCATACCTCAGGACCGCCAGACCGGGACAAATGTAGGACAATGTTTTCAAATGTAGGACACTTCCCCCCCCCCTTTTTTTTTTTTAATGGAGGACACCCCACGCCCCTTCCCGGCCTCTAAAGAGACCGAGACCTCCTTAAAGGCCAGGAAGGGTCACGGGCGTCCTCCACTTAATAAAAAAGTGTCCTACATTAAAAAGTGTCCCTCCTTCCTGGCCTCTGAGGAGACCGATGCCTCCTTAGAAGCCAGCAAAGAGAGGGAGAGCCGGCTGCCATCACTGCCGGCTTCCTTCTTCTTCTCTGGCCTTTAAGGAGTCCCAGACCTCATTAAAGGCCAGGAAGGTGCATGGGGGCCAGCCGCGATCGCTGCCTCTGGCCCCTGCTGACGCCAGGGAGGCGCGTGCAGAGGAGCCCGTCCCCTTTGGCCAGCTGGCCAATGGCCGGCTGGCAACAAAGCAGGGGACGAGCTCATGCTTCAGAAGCCTGTGCGTGGGGCCGGGTCCGATGCATTGCTGGGGGCCAAACCGGACCGTGACCAGGAGGGCCCCCCCAAAAGCGTGATTTTCCCAGCGGCCACCGGGTTATGGCATCCCTACTTGTGATTAACTCCCACAACAGCCTTGTAAGGTAGGCTTCATAGGCTCCTAGGGCTGGAAGGGAGCCCCAAGGTCCAAACAGTCAGCCCCATTATGCCCTCCATGGCCATTGGCACTGACCTTTTCCCCATTGCCTTCCCTCCCTCAGCCCTGTGGACCTCCTCCTCCTTCGCACTCAGAGCAACCCTTCTCTACGGCTGAGGAGACGGACTCTGACCCGGGGAAGCTCCGGCCATAAAGGACTGCAGAAGAGGCCTTTCTGGGGCTGCAGGAATCTGGGTCTTTGTACTGAAGGTAGGTCTTTATTCCTGGAGCTGAAAGAGGACCTTTGTTTGAATGTTTCAGTCCAGGATTGTATGGAAGGGCTGCAGCTAAGAGACTGAGCCCATGCTTTGCAGGCATAAAGACCCAAATTCAGACTGTGGCAGCATTGTCTTCCCAGAAGGTGGAAGCGAGATTTCCAGACCCCAGACACACAGTGCACCAGTGAGTCCTTTTTATGGGGACTGTGTGTGAATGTGTTGTTTACTAGAGCTTTTTGAGGTATTTGTTTCACTGGGTTTATATAATGAATTTACACAGGTCTTCACTTCCCAAAAATGAGCATAGTCCAGGATGCAATCTTCACTCATAAACCTATACATGTATAGATTTTTGTTGTATAAGTGCAACATATTCATCAGTGTGCATCTTTTTAAAAAATATACAAGGAAAAGTGAGGAAATCGTGATTTTGATAATAGATCCATTCAGAAACAATGCACACAAATGTACATGCCTCAATTTCTGTGTGGCTTTAGCAAGCAGAGGAAGGAGGTACATACCTCATGCTCCTGCTATGACTGACACACACAAACACACAAATCTTCTAATTGTCAATTTGTAAACTGCTTTGATCATTTTGGAAAGGTGGTATATACATAAATTTATTATTATTATTATTATT
>NW_024811652.1:0-2724 GCF_019175285.1 Sceloporus undulatus | reverse complement strand
TACTCGACTATAAGTTGACCCCATGTATAAGCAGAGGATAGGTTTGGGGGCCAAAATTATGGGTTTTGATATGACCCATGGATAAGTCGAGGGTAAAACTTAGGGGCATGTAACAAAGGATCTAAAGAATGAAGCAAGGAAAACAAAGCCAAACAACTTACAAAATTTCAGCAAGCACAACTGTTTGTGCTCATCCTAAAGGCTGGATGGATGAGAGAACAGAAGTCAGAGCATCCAGGACAGATTATGCTCTTGCTTTTCACAAAGGTATGGTTTCTTCTTAAATAAGAGTTAAAGTGCACTACTTACAATGACCCATGGATAAGTCAACTCAGTTTTTTTGGGTCAATTTTTTGACTAAAATTTCCAGACTTATACATGAGTATATACAGCAAGTAAAGCAAAGGCTGCAAAATATTTGTCTTTTCTTAAAATGGCGTTCCAGTGAGGCAAGGGAATTGCCCTGAACCCTTAACAGTGATAAACAGCTATGCATTTCCTTATGGGTAGATGCTCATACTCATCAGGTTTGGCATTATTATTTTAGGGGCATCCGTGGTGAGTTTAATGCTATTGCCATCCGACCTTGACACAGTTTGCGTATGCACAAATAGCAAAATTAAATATGAGAAAGTGACCTGAGACTATGGGAAATGGTAAGAAAAAGAATGGGAAGGGGAAAGAGACTGGCTTCATGGCCTCAGACCTTGGTCTCTGGGGTTCCTTTAGTTGTTCCTTTAGTAATTCTGGGATATTATTATTATTATTATTATTATTATTATTATTATTATTGGATTACACCTTTCAGAATGAATAATCCAGTCTGGCTATGGGATTCTGGGAGCAATAGTCCAAACAAGTAACTTTTTAAAGCTCTAGTGAATTTATGTTGCAATGTCCAGGAGGGAATGGTTATGCGGGGTAATTTAAGCAAGAGGTATTTTTTAAAAATCTCTGCAAAGATGTTCTAGGTCGGGAAAGAGCAAATCATCAAGTTCACAGATGTTGGTATTTTTTTACTTCATTGTTTCACACCACTAGCAATGGCTTTATAGTGCAGAAAAGACTTGCAGTGGCAATGGGAACCTGTCTGGGGATGATAGGGCTAACTGTTTATCACACAAGGGAAATCCCATGTGGAAACAGGGGTTTAAATCAGGAAAGAACTGCAAAAGCGGGTTGATTTCCACACAACGTCATTGTTAAAGTGGTGTTAACTTGAAAAGAGATAGAAAGTAGACAAAATCCAGAAAGTAAAAAGGGGTGGCTTTGGGCCTGAACTGACAGGCCAAAATAAAGCTACTTCTGGTCACTTTGGAGGTATGCTGTTTAAATGACACATGCATCTTAAGAGGCCAGAAGCTGCGCCAAAACTGCGCAGTTTTCAGACTCTTAGGATACATGCATCATTTAAACAGCATACCTCCAAAGTGATCCAAAGCAGCTTTATTTTGGCCTGTCTGTTTGGGCCCTTTGTCTACTTTCCGTTCGGGTTAACACCACTTTAACAATGACGTGTGTGAAAAAACAAACCACTTTTGTGGGTTTCTTTCCAGCTTTTAAATCCCGTTTTTGCATGAATTTCCCCTGTATGATCAACTCTATTGTAGTGTGTAAGCAGAAAGCATGCGGGCTTTCTCCCAAAACCAGATCATCAAGGTACTGGATTCTGCAACAGTTCAAACTGGAAAAAAATCTTTCCATACTCAGTTCATAATAGATCATCTCTAAGGGTACTGAATCTTTTCCCACTTTTCTCATGCTTCCTTGGTAATGATCTTTCATGAACTGAGTCTGGCATATCTCTGTTAGAGCAGGGGAAGAAATCGATTAACACTCATATTACAAGTCTCTCTTGTGTACCCCTCACCCAAATATGGATGACCTATTTACAGTGTCTGCAGCAGGAAAAAAGAGAAGCAAGCAGTGGGAGTGGGTTTTGTCAGCATGGGCAGAAAACTGCTTGCAGCTCTAGGACTGTATGCAATTAATAACCTTGCATTTTAATACCCGGCACACTTACTTGGAAGCAAGAGCCACCGATTTGAACAGGAACTGTCCTTAGTTGATTTGAATCTCCAAGACCAAAAAGGTCATTTTTATTTTATCTGGTTCGTTCTGTTGCTCTCTCGTTCTTACTGTTGCCTCAAGCTTTCTGTGCCATATGAAAGCCACCTTCTTTTCAAACCCTGTTGCGTCAATAAGATGTAGCATCTCAAGCTAATACCCCAGAGGACAGGATCAAAATCCAAAATGACTGGAATAGACTAGGAAGCTGGGCCAAAGCTAACAAAATGAACGTCAACACGGAGAAATGTAAGGTACTCCACTTAGGGCAGAAAAATGAAATGCACAGATATAGGATGGGAGACACTTGGCTTAAGGAGATTTATACGTGTGAAAGGGATCTGGGAGTCCAAGTAGACCACAAGTTGAACATGAGTCAACAGTGTGATGCGGCAGCTAAAAAGGCCAATGCAATTTTAGGCTGCATCAATAGAAGTATAGTGTATAGATCAAGGGAAGTAATAGTGCCACTCTATTCTGCTTTGGTCAGACACCTCCTGGAATACTGTGTCCAGTTCTGGGCACCACAATTAAAAAAGGACATTGAGAAACTGGAGCCATGTGTCCAAAGGAGGGTGACTGAAATGGTGAAGGGTCTGGAAGCCATGAAGCCCTATGAGGAACGACTTAGGGAGCTGGGGATGTTTAGCCTGGAAA
>NW_024811651.1:0-2724 GCF_019175285.1 Sceloporus undulatus | reverse complement strand
ATATACATTTCTCAGTGTTCTCAGAACATATTAGAAAAGTGGATCCCGAAAAACTTCCAGGAAGATGGCGGAGTAAGAAGTCGCAAGTCACAAAGGCAGGTGACAAGCGGCACCACTTGCGGGCTTATTAGCCAGTTTAAACATCAACTTTCAGCAACGAAAGGCAGCTAGAATATCCCCCCGATAAAGGGGATCCGGACGGAGCCCATAGGGGTCCCTAATTAGAGGATTCCTCTGGATTCCCCCTGATTACAGGTAGGGATCCAAGAGAATCCGGGGGACGGAGGGCAAACTGCGGCCGCGAGTGGTGGCTGAAACCACATTAGAAGGACCGCAGCAGCTGACTCCGCTTTTTGAGACTCCCGCAAGGGAAGAAAGGAAGATCCAGCAAAGCGTAAGCAGGATTGGAAACAAAGATTCTCGGGTGCAATACTTCATCAGAGGACTATAGAGCCTGCGAAGGAGCCTACAGAAGAGCGAAGGGTTAATGAAAATGAGACTATGTGACTTTAAATATTGATTAAAGAAGGAGTTGCAATCTGGGGAGCTGACTAGTCCTAGAAGACATAGAAGAGAAGAGAACGGTTCAGGATAGAAAATAAGAAAGCCGTGGAAGGGAGAGAGAGGAAGAAGAGGAGACAAGAGTGCGAGTGGGGAGAGAAGCGAGGGAGAGAAGGAGAAGGAGAAAGGGACCGGAGGAGAAACGGACTAGTCCGGAGGAGAAAAGGAATAGAAGCAGACGAAAGCGAGGACGAGAAGCAGACGGAGGCGCGGACGAGAAGCAGACGAAATCGAGGAGGAGAAGCAGACGAAAGCGAGGACGAGAAGCAGACGAAATTGAGCAGGAGAAGCAGACGAAAGCGAGGACGAGAAGCAGATGAAAAGGAGGACGAGAAACGGAGGAGGAAGGCAAACTAAGGAAAGCTGAGAGACTTTACTAATTAGGAAAGAGGAGCGGATTAAGCCGGAGGAGGGGGGGGAGAGTACGAAGCACTAGGTAAAGGACAGGGCAGGGAGAATAAGAGGAAGAAAGAGGGGAATCTAACTATAATCGCGGGGTGCTGGGAGTAAATAAATAAGCAAAAGAGGAACACTTACGCCCTGTTGAGAAAAGTTCGGCGTTTTCAATGACACGGCCCGCATGGAACGCAGGAAATAGGGGAACGGAAGTGAAGAGGTGAACGAAAGGAGAGCAGAGTAGAAAAAGGAGGTGGTTTAAGAAAACAAGTGGTAACAGAGAACACAGCGACCCCAAGAGGGGAGGAGGGCTATAGCAACTAATTTAGAGTGATAAAGAAATAAGATAGAAAGGAAACAGTGACACACCGAGGTCAGGAGGGAAATTGCAACGGTTTTAAGAAACTTGAAATACAGAAGGTACTGCCCTAAATTTAAGCTTGTTATATAAATAATAAGACATAGAAAGAAGGTAGAGGCTCACAGGAAAAAGAAAGGAGACAGTGGGTCGATAAATAGCCGAATAATTAATAAATATTATTAACTAATTAGGCTAACAATTCGACCGTGTTTGCTAATAACTAATAACTAATTAATAATTAAAACAAACTTGGTTTTAAAATAACTGGATTGACTCACCAAACAAATTAAGGCTTATCAGGGACTTGTGGAATTGGATCAGAGTGTTTGAAGGGGAGTGGAAGGAAAGGTTATGAGTAAAGTTTATACAACATCGTTGGTGACAACAAGAGAAATGGCAGCAAGGGAGAGGGAAAGAGAAAAAAAGCGCAAGGATAAGGAGAACAAAAACAAACAATAGTAAGAAGGGCGTCAATTGAATTGAAAACACCGGATCCGAACTCTAAAGTATTGGAAGCAATACAAAGAATTGAGATGAATATAAGACAAGAGATTAAGGACTCAAGGGATGAATTAAGAAGGGATTTTAAAAGAGATATAGATGATTTAAAGGATACAATGAAAGGAATGATGGCAGACATAAGGACAATGAATAGAAGAATAGGAGACTTAGAAGTAAGGACGGAAAAGGTCGAAAAAATCACTAAAGACCTAGAACATGTACAAAAACAAGAGGTAAACCAACAGAGACTGAAAGAAGTCAAAGAGAGAAAAAAATGTATTAAAATTCGTGGAGTAAAGGAACAATACAATGAAAATTTGTATGAAAAAATCATTCCAGTTTTGGCGGAACTACTAGAAACCCCAACAGATTACGTGGACGTGGAGGTGGACAAATTTTTTCGAATAAACTCAACGGCGGCGAGGAACCGAAATCTACCCAGGGACATTGTAGTGTATTTTATACGGGAGAGAATAAAGGACAAGATCATACAGGAAAGTTATGAAAAAAGAGTAAATATAGATGGAGTAGAGATTAAAATTTTTAAAGATGTCCCTGCGGAGACGCTGAGAAGAAGGAGAGACTATATGCTGCTAACAAGAATGTTACAAGAGAGATCAATTAGATATAAATGGGAACCCCTGGAAGGGATATCGTTTACATGGAAACAAAAGCAAATGAAGATAGACACTCCGGAAAAAGCGAGGATCTTTTATAACAGATGGTTTAAGGATGAGGAAAAAAGAGAAGGAGTAAGGAAAGAAAAAGAAAGATTAAAACCAGAAGAAGAAAGAGCTAAAGAGAGACCAGCGGCAAGAGAGAAAAATGAACACACGGGAGTAATAGACGGAAAGGAGCTATATGGTGAAGAAAAAGGAGCGGTTGGAGGAGTTGCAGATAAAGAA
>NW_024811650.1:0-2724 GCF_019175285.1 Sceloporus undulatus | reverse complement strand
GGCTGGGCTTTGGGGGCTGGGAGAGAGAGGTGGGGAAAGAGTCCCTCCCTTTGGGCCCTAGCTGGGGAGGGTCCACCGGTCCTTGCCTCCCCCTTTGGGAAAGGAGACCCCCTCAGCCCCCTGGACTCACTCCTGCCTCTCATTCCTAGAATGGCTGGGACTCAGAGGCGTTTCCTAGGCATTGTCTCCTTCTGCCTCCCATGGCCATTGGCACTGACCTTTCCCCATTGCCTTCCCTCCCTCGGCCCTGTGGACCTCCTCTTCCTTCACACTCAGAGCAACCCTTCTCTACGGCTGAGGAGACGGCCTCTGACCCAGAGAAGCTCCGGCCATAAAGGACTGCGGAAGAGGCCTTTCTGGGGCTGCAAGAATCAGGGTTTTGGAGTGAAGGTAGGCCTTTATTCCTGGAGCTGAAAGAGGACCTTTGTTTAAATGCTTCAGTCCAGGATTGTGTGGAAGGGCTGTAGCTGAGAGTCTGAGCCCATGCTTTGCAGGCATAAAGCCCCAAATTCAGTCTCTGGCAGCATTGTCTTCCCAGAAGAGGGAAGTGAGATTTCCAGGCCCCAGACACATGGTCCTTTGTGTGTGGAATATGTATGTATGTGTTGTTTATTAGAGCTTTGTGAGGTATTTGTTTTACTGAGTTTATAAAATGAATTTACATATGTCTTCTCTTCCCAAAAACAAGCATAATCCAGGATGCAATCTTTAATCTTAAACCTATACATTTATAGAATTTTGTTGTATCAAGTGCAACACATTTAGTGGTGTGCATTCCTTTTAATATATACAAAAAGAAGTGAAAATGAATGTGATTTTGGCAATGGGTCTGTTCAGAAACATTGCACATAAATATACATGTAAGGATTTCTGGATGGCCTCAGCAAGCAGAGAGAGGAGGTGCACACCTCATGCTCTAGCTATGACTGACAGACACAAACACAGCAGTTAAACTTAGATAAACACTCTCATTTGTAAAAAGTGTCGAAATGGGGATGGGAGCATGATGAGGGGAAGCTGTGGATCAGATCCGTAAAGTAGTGCATATCTTATCCAGTCCAGGAGCTAGATCTTCTCTACATGGGACATAAAACAGGTCCTCCTCCTCCTCCTCCTCTACATGAAAGAGTAGTCCAATTCTCATCCATGACTTTGAAACAGCATTTCATCATTTAAAAAAACCTGACATGGCATGAATCCTGTTGGTTAACCCTAGAGATTAGACCCACTGAACCCATAAGTGACTGGCGAGTCAACCTATACGTAAATCCAACTGATTCAGTGATTCTCCTTTGATCAGGACAAAGCACAGTATAGGTTCCAGGTTAGGATTTAGTCCTGCATGTGTAAATCAGGTGCTCTCTTCCCATCAGCTTAATCCTCTGGTGCCCCCCAACCCTGGGAGGAGGGCAGGATACAATGCAAGAGGAGCAACCAGAGAAGAGACAGCTCCTTTCCTGCCCTGCCTGACCAGGGTCCTCCCTGGGGGATGGAGGGCAACTGGTTTGGGAGAATGAGGGGCCACCAGGCCACACAGCCTGACTCAGCAAAACCCTCCATGCTCCAGTGTTGTTCTGGGTGGAATGAGGCTAAAATTGGCCATTCACTGACCCAGGTCCTACCATAGAGTTGTGGATGCCATCCCGCATGGCCATTCCATGCCTGGTGAGAGTGTCGGGTGCGAGGTATTAGAGAAGCATCCAGCCGTGTTTCTGTAGCCAGAAGCAAAATGAAGACATCTTCCTCTGAGGACCACTGGGTACTTGTGGAGATGGTGCACTCATTTCACATCTAGCTACAGGGACATAGACAAGGCTCTTTCCAATTCCCCATCCCCTGATCCCCCACCACTCTCACAAGGCATGAATAGCTGTTGTGTAGGGGAACTGCAGTGAATCTATGCTAGGTGCAGGGGGCTTTGTTTGGTGCACAGGGAGGAAGGGGATACCCACCTCTGCATCGGCCCAAAGAAGGCATATATAACCTGTGTATGTCATCAGCAGGATGCTGTTTTCTGTGTCTTTGAGCGCTGCCAGAATTCTTACCAAGCCTATCCTAACCCTGGTCCCTTTTGTCAGGAACTTCATCTCGGCCTCTTCGTGCACGACTCTGGGCCTCTCTTTCTGGAAGTGACCCAAGTGCAAGACCACCAGGACCCCCCTACCCACCTGATGGCTGACACAGAGGCCAAGCGGAGGGAGTTGGGCTCCAAGAGAAAGAGGATGGAGAGGTACAAGAACTCTTTGGTGAGTCGAGGTTCTTGACCATTAGTTTCATCTGTGTCACTGCTGGGCCAGTTCATGAAAGCAAACGGAGAACATAATCTCCCAATTTAGCAGAGACAGTCCTGGTTAATCCTGTGTCACCCCACTTTTTCAGGGACTTTTAAAAATGCCCCATTGCTCTTTCCTCCTCCCACTTTCCCCCTTCTCAGCTCCCCATCAACTCAAAAGTGGGGAGAGGAAAAGAAAGAAGGAGACAGGATATGCCCTTCCCAAAAGGCTGAAGCAAAAGCAAACTGATGTGTCCTTCCTAGCTTGTGTGATCTTCCTCATAAACAACTTTGGCCATCTTCACCCCCTTCTGGATTGCTTGTCCATATGTATCTTGCTTTTCCAATCTGTGAAATGTTGGGGGATATGGGAGAATGTCTCTGGATCTAAATTGGGGGTGGTCTCAGTGGTCCTTATTAAAAATGACGTTTGCCTCTGAAATTTGGCAAGA
>NW_024811649.1:0-2724 GCF_019175285.1 Sceloporus undulatus | reverse complement strand
AGAACAGGGTCATATTGACCAGCGGTCTTCTGACAGCCCAGTAGGGCATCTCATGAGAGGCTTTACTGCTGCTCCAGAAAACTGCCCGCTGAAAGCAACTCCTTTCCTGTCTGTGTCACTTACAAGGATAACAGCATACAGCGGCATGTCGAGCTCCCATGACAGGAGCCACGACTGAGCAATTTGGCATCAAGAGCACCCTAGACCCCACACATTTCCACTGTCTTTCGTGTCATGGCGAGTATCGCAGTTCCTTGCTCTATGACATCTCTTTCTATGGTCGATCCTATACCGTTTGTCCTGGTGCCAACAACCCGCTCCTTTTGCTGTTATGAGCTCGTTTTGTTCAAAATTTAAAGCTAATTTGCATCACCTCCTTGGAGGACCAGCCATGAAGGGCAAGGATCCAGAGGGAAAGTTGTCTTCTTCTCATTTCCAAGGAGCTTGACCACATCCTTAGTACTCACAGATTCAAACTGGTCCAGTATGATCTCATTCACAGAGTCACTGGACACCTGACCTATGGCCTCTGCAATAATGCTGGCATCCAAGTCAGGTCTTAGCAATGAAAGCAGGGGTCCTCAAACTCCAGCCCTCCAGATGTTTTGGACTTCAGCTCCCAGAATCTCAGATCATTGGCCAAGCTGTCAGGGAGGGCATTATGAGGTAGCAAGGAAATTTGCATGTGGATGGTGATTGGCTGAGGGACAAAGAGGAAAGAGGAGCCTTTGTAGGGCTCTGGAAGTCTATTCAGATTGACTGTAGACTGATTGGCTGAGGCTTCTGGGAGATGAAGTCCAAAACCCCCTCCCCTCCATCACCATGCCTCTCTCCAAGGGTCCCCACGGTGTCTATTCTCATAATAACCCCCCAAGTACCTGGGACCCAAGGAATCCTCCTAGTAGGGGGCAGGGAACGAAAGAAGGAGAGGAGATCTGGCAGGCCCCCTGCCTTTCTTTCGGAGAAGAAGAGGGGTTTCCTTCCTTCTAATAATAATAATAATAAGAAGAAGAAGAAGAAGAAGAAGAAGTTTATTTATATACCGCCCTTCATACATCAACTACACAGAAAAAGATTAAAAAAACACTCATGCCAGTGGCCATGCTGACATAGAGGAAGAGGTCAGGAAGCGGTCAGGGGCTAAGAGTCAGGGGTAGGCCTGCTCGAATAATAAGGTTTTTAACCCCTTCCTAAACTGGGCTAAGGAGGTGGCAGAGCAGAGCTCGGCGGGCAGCGAGTTCCAGAGGTTCGGGGCCAAGATGGTAAAGGCCCTCCTTGAAGTAGATGTCAGCCTAGCCTCTGGAACTCTTAGAAATTGCTGCCCAGAGTGTGCGGGGCGGATTGTATGGAGAGAGGCGGTCCTCTAGATACCCTGGGCCCAAGCCATTTAGGGCTTTATAGGGCATAACCAACACCTTGTATTGCGCCCGGAAGCGAATAGGCAGCCAATGGAGATCTTTTAGCACCGGTGTTATATGACTGGTCCTGGACGTACCAGTGACCAGACGTGCTGCCATGTTATAACCCCCCAAGGGCCCCCCAGAAGACCCTCCAGCCATTCCTCTGAATGAACAAGGGCTCTCCCCACTTCCCTCCCTCCCTCAGAACAGACTGTGAGGGCAGCCATGGCTTCAGGGGCTGAGACTGTGCATACATAGATGGCCCCAAGGCCCCATCTCAGCATTCGCAGGGATTGCCAGGGCCTAGCTGCTGCTGCTTATTCTGCTGGCGACCTTTGCAGGAAAGGAAGGTATGTGCCATGGGTTCAGCAACCTCCCCTTCCTTCCCTCATTTCTTCCTTTGAGGAGATCGCAATGGAGCCCAAGGTGCAGAGCTGGACTCAGGAGGGAAAGCCAGGAAAGGAAGGCTCTAGTTTTGAAATATAGCTCTCTCTGTGTATCCTGTATGTTTGTGTGTTTCTGTGCACGTATGTGTGTGTGTTCCCCTTCTGTTCTTATGGCTGGGAATGGAGCTGAGGACTGAGGAGAGAAGAAAGGGTCAGTTTTGGTCAAATTCAGAACATCTGTGCATCAAAGAGTCCATTGTGTTGAAATAACAAAGAACTTTATTGAGAACACACAGAAACCCAGTTTTTAAGCCAGAACTGCCCACTCCAATCCAAACAATACATTAAAACCCCAAACGTTCAACATCACCCTCTTCCAAACCTAGCCTCACCCCCAATTACCACAATCTATGCCCCACAGGTAACAAGGCCCCCTTTGTCGTTCCCACAAACTAGCCCTTTCTGTTAATACCCAAAAATTTTCTTCAAACAACATCTCACACTTTGCAAAAGATATCATTCCCATAACTATTCTATCCAGCTGCAACAAATCCCACCCCTCATCTACCTAACCTATACCACAATCCACAATCCACGACAATTATACATCCCAAGGCAATTACCTATACTATTACCAATTAAAACCTAAACTTAACAAAATATGACTTTAAAACATAAACAGACATATGGACAGACAAAGCTAATAAACAAAATCATACGGGCTTTTTCTTATTACCACAGGATTAAAAATATATTCTTTGTACTACTTCTTGACAAATATAATGTTAATCCATTACTGGGATTTCTGTAGCTTCTCTCCTGTATGGCCTCTCTCATGTTTCACTTGGGCTGACTTGTCAGAAAAACATTTCCCACAATGCTGGCATTTGTATGGCTTCTCTCCTGTGTGGACTCTATGATGTTTCACTAGGTCTGAC
>NW_024811648.1:0-2724 GCF_019175285.1 Sceloporus undulatus | reverse complement strand
CCCTGTGGGACCCCACTGGTCACTTCTCTCCAGGATGAAAAGGAGCCATTGTTGAGCACCCTTTGGGTTTGTCCAGGCAACCAATTACAAATTCATGTAACAAATTCATGTAACAGTTACGTTGTGCCATTTCCCAGTTCCCATTAGTGCTCACAAGCAGCTAATAGTGAGGGATGCTGGGAGTTGCAATCCAACAGATGGACAGGGCACAATTCCACCCCACTCCACACACACTCATTTGAAAAATAGAAAATGTCATCTTTTTATTTTAAATATCTCCAAAGTGGTTTGCAAAACAAAAATAGAAGTTCACATAAAACCCATTTAAAAATAAAACTCAAGAAAGATTTTAAACGATCAAGTTAACAGAAGCAGTATTCAGTTTAGAAACAAAACACACATTTCTAAATCCCAAAGTGCACTGTAAAACATTGTTCTTGATCTGATTACTAAAGAACAGCATCTGATGGATACATAGATAGATTTGATCACTGTCTGTGGGGCCATTAAGACTACAAAAAAAACTGGGTTTCAAACCGATTCTTGCACGTGAAGTTCATATTGGATCCAAATCCTTCACAATCCATGTCGGGGCTTGCACAAGGAAATGTCCCTTATCCCGGGCTATCCAGATTCGGGCTAAAATCCATCTTTTCCCAAAAGACTCGGGTTGTCCGAAATTTGAACTTGCCCTCGATCATGATCGGGGCAAATTAGGGAGGGATTAGGGTCAGGGGGCGGACAGAGGTCAGAGCATTCCCTCCCATCATCAGAAGGGAGGGGAGAGGAGGAGGAGGAGGAAAGAGTCGAAAAAAGGGGAATCGCTGGATGCAAAGGGTGACAGGAGAAAGGGGGAAATCAGTGACTTTTGGGCTGCAGAAGGCTGGAGAGAGGTGGGGGGTGGAGAAAGTGATGAAGGAGGAGGAGGAAGAGGAGAGGAGGAGAAAGGGGCTATGGGAGGAAGGGAGCCATGGAGGGGATCCTGAAACGGAGCAGGAAGAGGAGGAGGATGAAGGAGCTGGGGGAAAGGGTCAGTGGGCATCCCCAAGGAAGGAGAGGGTCTGAAGGGAGGAGGAGGATTTCCAGGGGGAATTGGGTTGTGGGGCTGCGCTGGGGCATGTAGGGAAATCAGGCTGCTTGTTCTTCTTTCATTCCCTCTTGCACCTGGATTATTGTCAGAGGGAGGTGGGGGGGGTGGAGAAAGCTGAAAGGGAGGAGAGGGTCGGAAGGAAGGAGGATTGCCCAGGGAAGCAGGGCTGTGGGTCCAAGCTGGGGCATGTAGAGAAATCAGCCGCTTTTGACAACTTATGCGCATTATTTTTTGGGTGCTTGTTTGTTCTACTTTCCTCTTGCTCCTGGATTATTATTATTCTTATTATTTGTGTTATATGAGGATGCTACAGGAATGCCTGTGCTGCATTTCTCTTTTATTCCCAATTGATTCCATGGGTCTACTTTAGTTGGAACTAAGGTCACACCCTCTCAGCCTCAGTGGAAGGCAATGGCAAAGCTCCTCTCGCAAGAGGAAAAGGGTCAGGTCAGGTCAGGTCAAAGGCCGGGCACAAACGGAGCTCACATCAGGCACCCCTCCCCTCCTTTTCATATTTTTTTAAAAATATTTTTGACCAAATATGCGCATGGTTTTTTTTTTAGCAGCTTGTGCAAGGGGTTTCTCTGCTCGCTTCAAGCAAAGGGGAAATGTTGCGAATGCAAATGTTACAATCCTACAATGTGAATGTTACATTTTTGCCCTTGTCAATTAGATGTTTTCAAAGTGATGGCGCAGATATGGTGTGGTGCAAACATGCATCTATTGAAGGAGGTTATGGGTTGAGTGTATAGAAGAGCCACATTCTATCTCAAAACAGCCACTCGTATGAAGAAAAACAAAAGTCCTGTAAAAAGCAGACAAAAAATGCTCCATACCTCTCCTTAGTTGGCTGGAAGATGCAGAAACACTGACCAGTCAGTAATATTCAAAACTGCACTATTCTGCACCAGGATAGGTGCAGCTTGCCTTATTATTTCTCCTTTCAAAGTTGTGGAATACATACAAAATCACGCCTCCCTTTGCCACCAGACTTTGCCAGGAGCTGCGTTTGCTGCCGGGCAGCTCTCCCTGGGTTGTTAGAGGTGCACAACTGCGCACCGGCCCGGGGAGGCCGCCCACAGACTGCATTTTGGGACTCCCTGCCTCCACAGCATCTCTGCGGCGGCTCTGGTGAGCTGAATTCGGGACACCTGGGGGGAAGGCAGAGAGAGGGGCGTGTCGGGGCAGCGGCACGCTCAAAGCCAGGCTGCCTGGTCTCCTCCTCCGTCACGCCTCCCATTATTATTATTATTATTATTATTATTATTATATCATTGTAATATTAAGAATCTTAAAACAAAATGTGTTAAGTACTTTTAAAAACAATAGTAGATTGAATTAACACTTAGATCTCTATAAAGGAAGGAAATATCAGGGTTCAGGGAGGTCATGTTTATGTTTATATATGGGATAGTTGTTATATGTTTTTAATTGCTGCCTGCTTATTTTATCCAGTTTTCTTTTATATTATTATCTATTGATTTATATGTATTTTGCAGATTGTATGCCCATTGGCATACCATTTCAGTTATATTGATTTGGTCATTTCACAGCTATATTATCATTCAGTTATATTGATTTGGTCATTTCAGTTATATTATCATTCAATTAGATTGATTTGGTACAGCGCTATA
>NW_024811647.1:0-2725 GCF_019175285.1 Sceloporus undulatus | reverse complement strand
TCTGAAGTTTGTCCTGAATCCCAGAATGATGCAAGTAATCGATCGATCGATCGATCGATCAGTTACTTAAATCATTCTGGGATTCAGGACAAACTTCAGAAAAGTGGTGCTTGTTTCCTTTTAAATCTTTCTTTTCTTTTCTTTTCTTTTCTTTTCTTTCTTTCTTTCTTTCTTTCTGTGTTTTCTGTGTGTATATATGCATATATATATATATATATATGCAATTAACAAACAGAACTAAAACATATGAAACATGAACCAAACATGAGCCTCCAACTTGTTCATCTAAAGACGAAATGTTATCTTTCTAATGTAGCTCAGCTTTATTTTAGCTACTAAAGAAGATTGTTGTTTGGAGCCGTTTTGGATTATTTATGGAAAGCTCGAGGCGGAAGTTGAAAAAAGATATCTAGAGTTATTAAGAGGAAGGCAGCGGAGGGTTTCATCTTTTAAAGCTCCCAAATGTAGACAAAATTTCTATAGGGACAGCTTGGGGATGGGCAAATAAGTTTACCAATGCATTGTTTTTATCCAAAATCCTGCCGTTTGGTTTTAACTTGCTGCGGTCCAAGGATGACCGAACAAACGCTCTACTCCGACGATTGCACCCACAAGTTAAAACCGAACTACCGCTATACTTGAAAGCCGTCGAAAAGCATGCCTATGGAGAAAACAAACAGAGTTTTCTCTTTTCTTTGGAAAAAGGCCATCCTTCTTCTTAAGAAACCTTTGAGACGGCTTAGTGGGAAGAAGCGGTCCTCTTCCCCTCCCAAAGTCAGCACTGCAAGGAATGGAGCTCAAGTAATTGAGGATTAAGCTGGCAAACAGATCCGGCTAGCCGTTTGTTAAACTATAGGTAGACCTCGGTATCCACAAACAGAACATGAAAGGAGGGATTGGATAAGAAAAGAATCAGATTCCTATTGGCGCAAGACCCCTCTCTGTCTCGCTTTCCTTCCCCAAATAAGAAAAATTCAGAGATGAGGGTCAGATTCAGCCTTCTCCCATTCTAGTAGTTTTTCCAACCTTTCCATGCTGGGACCAGTCTTGAAGATCCATTCCTCTTCTCTTTGAATGGTGCGCGGAAAGGCCTTCGGCAAAGCTTTGGAGACACCAGTATGGGTATAGTTGGATTTCTTTTTTTTTTTGTCTTGTCTGAATGTTGACTGATCATGCAAAATCTCTAGGCATGCTGTATTTTGTCCACTTACCATATATACTCAACTATAAGTCGGCCTCATGTATAAGTCGAGGATAGGTTTTTTTTGGTGGGGGGGGGGGATTATGGATTTTGTTATGAGCCGTGATATTGTAAGCCTCCTAGATCGTATGGGAGAGGCGGCTTACAATAAAAATAAAAATAATTATTTTTATTATTATTATTAGTTGAGGGTAAAATTTAGGGACATGCAACAAAGGATCTAAAGCAGTGGTTCTCAACCTTCCTAATGCCAGGACCCTTTAATACAGTTCCTCATGTTGTAGTGACCCCCAACCATACAATTATTTTCATTGCTACATGCAAATATGTGTTTTCCAACGGTCTTAGGCGACCCCTGTGAAAGGGTCGTTCGACCCCCAAAGGGGTCCCGACCCACAGGTTGGGAACCACTGATCTAAAGGATGGAGCAAAGGAAAACTGTGTCAAAGAATGTACAAAATCCCAGCAGCTCACTCTTAAGGTTGAATGGATGAAAGCGTAATGAAAATTGGTCATGAAAGAGTAGAACTTGTGAACTATTTGCAATTGTGAACTTTTATTTTTATGATATTTAGTTGTGATATTTCTGTTGTAATCTGCCTTGATTCCCTCAGGAAAAGGCAGAATAATAATAATAATAATAATAATAATAATAATAATTATTATTATTATTATTACTTGGAGAGGGAGCAAGTCTGTGTCTGGAAGATTGTATCCGGAGAAAGGAATTAATAATGATAATAATGATAATAATAATAATAATAATAAGTAGTAGTAGTAGTAGTAGTAGTAATAGTGGGGGCATATATACAGACCTTGGTATCTGCTGGGATTTGGTTCCAGGATTCCCTGTGGATCCCAAAATCCATGCACACTCAAGTCTCATTAAATATAATGGCATAATACAATGGTGTCCCTTCTATAAAATGGTAAAATCAAGCCGTTGGAATTTATGCATTTTAAAATTATTTTCAAACTGTAGATGCTTGGCTCCGTGGATAAGAAATCCGTGGATATGGAGGACTGAACCGTACTTTGACCCAGGAGAGGGATGTGTCGTCCTATGCCGGCAGGGACACCCCTTTTTACTCTGGCCATATAGCAAATCCAATAACATCCAAACAACGATACCTTTATTGGAACAACCAAAATGCACAATTCCATGTTGCAAGCTTTCAAAGTCTCGCTGGCTTCTTCATCGGCAAACAGAAACCAGTGTGACGTCGATATCTTGCAACATGGAATTGTGCATTTTAGTTGGTCAGATAAAGGTATTGTTGTTTGAATGTTGTTGGATTTGCTGTATGGCCAACAGGGCTGTCCCTAGATGGTTTTTGGTCCTCCGGGTGTTTTAGACTTCAGCTCCCAGCTTTCTTGACTGTTGGCCAAGCTAGCTGGGGCTTCTGGGAACTGAAGTCCAAAACACCTGGAGGACCAAAGTTTGGCCACGACTGCCCTGAAAAAAGGTGTTTGTTGCCCATGTTGTGTGTCTTCAAGTTGTTTCCTACTTACGGTGACCCTAAG
>NW_024811646.1:0-2725 GCF_019175285.1 Sceloporus undulatus | reverse complement strand
TCCTCTAGTGAGCTCAAATATGCATATGTGGCTCTTGTGTGCCCCCCACCCCATTATCCTTATAATAATTCTGAAACATGTGAGGCAAACAGACCAAGAGTGACTGGCCCAAGATGACATGAGTGTCATGGCTCAGTGGGGACCTGAAGTCCCCATTTCTTTTCAATCTTTCACACTGGCTATATGTAATGGCGGGATACAGGCATGTCTCCTGTCTTGTGTTCATTTTCCTTTCTTCTGCCTCTTCATATAACTACTTGGCAATTGTTTCTTCCTTCTGGCAATTTGCAGAAACCATTCGTTCCTCTCTCTACCTGCTACAATAGCCCTTTTGTGCTTGTTCCAGCCATTCCTTGTTCGAATGACAGTAACCTCTTTAACCATTATTTCCTGTTGCCTTCACTCCCTTTAGTCCATGGTGGTGTTTTAGAATTGCAAGCTCAACAAGTTTGCCTGTACTCCAATTGAATCCAGGCATCTCTAGATGTTTGAGCTCAGTTTATAATAAGCCTGACTTGCTACTGAATCTTTTCCCTAGCAACCCATCCATTTTTTTATGCTTTACAAACATTTTTCCACAATGGTATCAGGCATACTTCAGAGATTGAAATGCCTATGGATATAGGTAACCTTGATAGCAATGTTTCCCATGCATCCAAATGTCCTTGAATGGCTATCTGTGTGAAGGGAAGCACCAGTTGATGCCAGGATACAGGGAAATAAACTACTCATGGTTCCTAGAGGCAAGCTAATCCATTTTGCACATCTCACAAAGAGGCAGCATATTGTCCTGGATTAAACTATCTAAAAATTCAGATATATAGGAACAGAAAAAATGCTCATCCCTTTTGTCCTGCATCTCATACATAAATGGTGCCAGGCAAGTAAGCTGCAAGTATACAAATCAAAGCTTTGTGAAGTATGACCTACACAGCATTTGCATAGGGTGCTGAACTCTGAAGCAGAGGTTGTAAAGGTTACTTTTGGGTAAGCAATTCCAGGATCTTCCAGCCAGCATGGTCAAGCTGACTGGGGAGTATTTGATAGTCTGATCTTACATTGGAAATTGACATAATTTATGTGGTAGGAAAAGCATGTTAAGTTGCAAATATTGTTAATTATTGTGCTTAGACTAACTACGCCTCTTCCTTTAGAAAAAAGCAGCTGCACAAGGTGTGTGATGATGTAGGTTGGGACTAACCTCCCTACCACCATCATTTCCTGTTACAAATCGGCTACAAGTCCACTTTGGGGGCATATAACTAGTAATGGTTATGACCCTTGGAACAAAAGCAGTACAGAAATAAAGGATTAAATCCTCCTCTTGTGTTCACTGTCTGAATCAGGAGAAGAGGACACCTGCATTTTATAAAGGAAGCATGCTAATTAATTCTCAAATAGTTTGGACCTCAGACCTGGATTTTAAGGACGGACTAAAGCTATGGAATAAATGTGGTCAACTTTTTAGTTATGTGCTGCTATCACACTTAAATACCACTATTACCTTCATAAACAATGGTGACATAACAGCAAAACTTGGTAAGCAAGACACCAGCTTGTTGATGACGCCCCAAAAGGGGACCTATGCAGATGGTGAGCATGATTAAATGGGAGATGGCTCACGTTGCATGGTTATATGGGCAACATCTTTCACTTTAGTCCACATTCTGTAAATGTCAAACATGGGTGTCAACAGGGGGAAAAGGTAAGTGTGAATATTGACTGTTCCCTGTGAGCAGAGAACAGGAGAGGAATGAGCAGCATTCACCTAAAAAGTGTTTCATGTTCTGTCCCTTTGACCCAGCCGGATCGCATCCTGGCAGCTCTGAAGAGATATGTGAAGGCAGAACAGAAAGATCAGCGCCACACTCTCCGCCATTACCAACATGTGGCTGCTGCTGATCCTGAGAAGGCTGAACAAATGAAGTTCCAGGTGTGAATTCCTTCCTTCTGTCCCATATGGTCCATCTTCCCATTTGTGGCCTTGTAATTAGACTTACTATGGAAAAGAGTAGTCAACATGCAGCCCAGGGGCCATGTATTCCTTTCCCAACTTTTTTGCAGTCCAGGATTGCTTTCCTTAGTAAACACTAAAAAATGGAGCATAACACTCTTGGAAAGCTCCAGGAATCATGTTTTACTTTTAAATGTCATTGCACGCTTCCTCCTTACCTATTTTGCCTTTAAGAGATGTGGTTAAAACAGGAGTTGGATTTCTAGCCACCTCCAGTTTTGTGGGGGAGAGAATGGTGCAACCCACAGTAGGTCCTAGAAACTCTGAAATTTCATATCCCTGTTCTGTTGGGAGCAGTAATAGATCCATGCTGGCTTCTTCTTCTCCAGGTGTACACACATCTCCATGTCATTGAAGAACGGATGAATCAGAGTCTGGCTTTGCTCTACAAGAACCCCCAGCTTGCTCAGGAGCTTCGAGGAGACATTGGTATGTACCCGAAATTCTTTTCACACCAGACAGCATCTTCCTTCCCCCTTCACTTCTCTCCCAAACTTTACCAATGCTCCATTGCTTTTAAACCAGGGATGTTTGACTGACTGGTTAAAGGGCCAGTCCTGCAATTAGCCAGAATTAGGCAGCCACCTCAGGCAACTGATCTGAGTATCATGAAAGGGCAGCAAATCATTAATTATAAAAAAATGTATTTTTATTTCTAAGGGAGTGATGCTTGTAGAATTTTCTTCCACAGATGCAAATAACCTGACAGAC
>NW_024811645.1:533-2725 GCF_019175285.1 Sceloporus undulatus | reverse complement strand
ATAGAAACTCTCTGGGTGACTGGGCAAGTCACACTCTCTCAGCCTTAGGAGAAGGCAATGGAGAACATTAAATATAGACATTTAATTATTGCTATTGCTATGGTTGCTGTTACTGGGTTGTTGTTATTGCTGTCTATACGTTATGATTTTATGATTATTGGGGGAGGGGAGGAAATAAAAATAGACCTATTAATATCAATCAGACACATGAGTCCTACCCAGCCCTCCTCCGATTGACATCTTTGGGAGTGATGAAGGCTGGGTCCAACCTAGGACTCCTATCCTAGCCCCATTTTCTTTGTTTTGGCCCCTTTTAGCGCCAGATTAGGGCCACAGCAAACACACTGCTTTTTGCAGCTCCTTTTTGCACTATGATAAGACTACGCCGTGGCCCTGATATGGCCTTTTCGTGGTGCAAAAAGGAGCTCCTTTCTGCACTGGGGAAAAAGTGCCATATCCACCAACGGTGTGGCTTTTCTGCACTCCTTTGGCACTGCGTCCTCTGGATGTAGCGCCAGAGGAACGCCGTGTCGTCAATTGCGATGTGGTGCAGTGTGCAGCGTCAAATGCGGGAAGAGTCAGGGAGTGCGCTGTGCAGATGCGATGTTCGCCCTCATGCCAGCTAACGATGCTGGTCTCTACGCCCCAAAAGGACCAGTGAACTGTCTTAGTCTTTCAGCATTCACAAGATTCTCTCTCTGAGGGTTTGGAGGTGAGATTAATAATAGTAATACTCATAATATCATCACTAATGAATATCCTGCTTTCCAATGGATTTATTTTGAATATTAGGGAAGGTTCAGGTTTGATTTGCCCTTAGCGCTGTTGAATTGTATTTTCTGTGGTCCGTGAAAGATTGCATAAATCTGTGCACATAAAAACACTTTGTATTCTCTGCAGGTGTGGAAAGAACCAAGATGCTTCCAAAGGAAGGGAGAGAAGAGAAAGGACCCTCCTTTGTGGAAGAAACTGGAGAAAAGAAGACCTCCGGAAAGGTTAGTGTCCAGACCTCCTTTTTTGTGGTGGAGCCATTGGGAATTTGACTGACTAGGATGCAATGGGGGTGTTATTTACAATCCTCTGTCTTTCAGCGAAGGCTATTTTCTATTGCAGATTACCTTTTGAGATGTGGCAGTGTTCTTCACAGAGGAAGAATGGCTACTCTTGAGTCCAAAACAGACATTTCTGTACAACGAGGTGATGATGGAGACCTATGAAAATGTGTCCTCTGTGGGTAAGGACCCATTGCCCTTCCTATAGAATGGGGGCAAGTGCTCTAGAAAACTACATTGCATGCAACACTGGTTCCAGTTTAATTTTTATAAGCAACATCCTGTGAAATCATGGAATTTGTAGTTTGTAGTTTCTAGAACTGCCCACATTACACCGGTTCTTAAATCCCTCCATTGGCTGCCCATTAGTGTCTGGGCAAAATACAAGGTGTTGGTTGTAACCTTTAAAGCCCTACATGGCTTGGGTCCAGACTACTTGCAGGAGTGCCTTCTTCCACACAATCCTCCCTGCACTAGAAAAAGTCTCCTAAAGCCTGAGAAGACTAGATTGGCTACAACAACCCAGAGGACCTTTTCTTCTGCCTCTCCTAGGCTTTGGAATGACCTTCTGGAAGAGATCCGTCACATCACCACCTTAGAAGCCTTTTAAAAGGCTGTTAAGACGGATCTCTTTCAGCAGGCCTTTCCAGATTAGGGCTTTTTCACTGTCACTGACACAGTTATTGATACTGATACCCCAGCTACCTTGTATAGATAGAAGTTCTCCCCTCAGCCTCCCCACCCAATCTAGTCTTCACATGCCGTTTAAAGAATAAAGGAAGTAGGAAGGAGAAAGATGCAGATGGTAGTTATAAGAACAAAAACAAGTGTGATGTATGTTTGAATTGTAATTTTATTGATTGTATGGTTGTTTATTCTGAAAGTAAAAAGAATTTGAACATTATTTACAGTTTGACCTCAGTATCTTCTGAGGTTTGGTTTCAGGACCCCACTTAGTAACCAAAATCCGTGGATGTTCAAGTCCTATTACAAACAATGGGGTTGTAGTATGATGTGCCTTACATAAAATGGCAAAATCGGGGTTGTCTTTTTGGGGATATATTGAAATGCAGAATCTGTGGATACTGAGAGGTGACTGTGAAATGTTGAAAAGCAGTTGAAATCATCCTATTAAGAGAA
>NW_024811645.1:0-433 GCF_019175285.1 Sceloporus undulatus | reverse complement strand
TTTTGAGTACTGTCTTTCTTACAGTGGAACCTACTCCTGCTTTAAGAAGGCATCACAGGTTGGACTGGTTGGTCTCACCTGAAAGCATCCTTCTTATTCATTCATCCCTATTGTACGTTCTTTGGACTGTATGGCTGCATTATTTATTACATTTCATCCCACCTTTTTCCCATGGATTGGTCTCAAGGTGGCTTAGGATACAAAATAAAGGTTGAACAAAGGCATTTTAAAAAAATAACACATGCTACTAAAAAAAAAAAAAAAAAGGATATTGCTATTCCTTTGGTTGGAAGTTCGTTCTCCAAGATCTGCAAGGGATAATTTACAAATGTTAACTGGGAGAGAAAGAGGACATTGGAGGACAATGGCTTGCAGTTATGTCACTTGGGCCTGTTACAGACAGCCAAAATAAAGCTGCTTCGAGTCACAGTGG
>NW_024811644.1:0-2725 GCF_019175285.1 Sceloporus undulatus | reverse complement strand
TGCTCCCAATTCTGTCATCCAGGTCATTGACAAAGATGTTGAATAGCCCTGGGCCCAGGACAGAGCCCCACTGGACACCCCACTGGTCACTTCTCTCCAGGATGAAAAGGTTACCAGCGCATGTACTACAGTTTCGAGGTCACCTGGCTCCAGGAAAGGGCGCAGCTGGAGCATCAGCCAGAGCTGATAATAGGCGCTCTTGACCATTGCAATCACCTGATTTCTCATCTGAAGCGACAAGTCAAGAAGCACCCCCAGACTGTGAACACAGTCCTTTGAGGGGAGCAGGAGCCCCTCTAGGACTGGAGGTTGCGGCCCAGTACCTGGTTTGGGGGCCCCTACCAGAAGCACCTCCGTTTTATTTGGATTCATCCTGAGTTTGTTTTCCCTCATCCAGCCCATTACTGCCTGAAGACACTGGTTGAGGGGAGAGATGCCATCGGTTGTTGTTGCTGATGACCGAGACATGGAGAAGTATATTTGGGTGTCATCAGCATATTGATAAGACCCCGCTCCATGTCTACGGATGATTTCTCCCAGCGGCTTCATATAGATGTTCAATAACATCGAGGACAGGATGGTGCCCTGAGGGACGCTGCAATTAAGCCCTGTTTTTGAAGAGGGACTGTCCCCGAGCCTCACCCTCCGGAGTCTGCCTGAGAGGAAGGAGTGGAACCACTGCAAAGCAGTGCCTCCAATTCCTAGCTCTCTCAGGCGCTCCAAGAGGATGACATGATCTATCATATCGAATGCTACTGAGAGGTCTAATAGCACCAACAGGGTCATGCTTCCTCTGTCGATGCTTAGTTAAGGCGATAAGTCTCCACCCCAAATCCTGTCCTGAAACCAGTTTGAAATGGATCTAGAAAATTGGCTTCATCCAAGACCGACAGCCATGTGTCCAGGAGGGCGACTAAAATGGTGAAGGGTCTGGAAACCTTGAAGCCCTATGAGGAGAGACATAGGGAACTGCTGGAGATGTTTAGTCTGGAGAAAGAAGATTAAGAGGTGATATGATGATAGTCCTGTTTAAATATTTGAAGTGATGCCATATTGAGGAGGGAGCAAGCTTGTTTTCTGCTGCTCCAGAGAACATCACTCGGAACAATGGTTGCAAGCTCCAGGAAAAGAGATTCCAGCTGAACATTAGGAGGAGCTTCCTGAGAGAAAGGGCTGTTTGACAATGGAAGACACTCTTCTGGAGAATTCGGTGGGGTCTCCTTCCTTGGAGGCTGTCTGTAAGCAAAGGCCGGGTGGCCATCTGTCAAAATGGGGATGGAGGCCTTGATGTAGAGCTCCTGCATGGCAGAAGAAGGAGGGGGTTGGACTGGATCAGGGTCCTTCTTGGGGTCCCTTCCACCTCTACGATTCTACGATTCTAAAATGTCCATTTAAGATATAATAAAATAAGGATATGGCTGTAAAGGGTGAGGAACGCCAGGTGTTAGTAATGTGTATAAGACTCTGAAACCCAGAGCAGCTGTGGGTCGAGGAGAGTGGGTTTGAGAGAGGAATCTGTGGGTTCGTTTGGAGAGTTTGGAATGTAAACATATCAGACAAGTGTATGTTGGCAGAAGTCAGAGCTTTCAATGTATGTATGGTACATATGGCAACCATAAGATAAAAGCCTCCAAGGACCCCCTTCTGCCATGCAGGAATACATAGGATCCTATGTACGGAAGAGTCTGCCAAGGCCCAAGGGTCATCTTCTGCCACACAGGAAGATCCAACCCAAGCATCCATGGCAGATGGAGACACAAAGCCTGGGCCAGGGTCTCCTGCTGGAGAGACGCTTGATCATTGGGGCCCAGAGGCCCCTTCCATCCATTCTTGGGGTCCCCCAGCCATTGTGGGGCTTGGCCCCTGGGTGCCTGGAGGGGGTCGTCGTCCTTGGTAGGGCGCCTGCCCTCGGACCCCTCGGCCAGACCCCCTCTGGCCCTTGGCTCCGCTGTGTCCACTGCCGGACCCCTCTTCCTGCCCTGCAGGAACTCCTGGCATCGCAGAGGGCCGTCTTCTGCCATGCCTTCTTGGGGGGCTGAGAGTCCGGAGGACCCCCTCCCCTCCCGCTGGGAGGGGCCAGCGCTGAGTGGCACCCAGGGCAGCCAATGGCGGCGGAGGGGGGTCTGGGGGCGGGCGGACCCCGCAGTGACGTCAGGGCCCCTCCTCCCTCCCTCCCTCCCTCCCTCCGGAGCTGGGCCGGGGTCCGGGGCCTCCGGGGGTCGCCAGGATGGGGCTCCGGGCGCTGTCGCCACCGCCGCTGCTGCTGCTGCTGCTGCTGCCGCTGGGGGTCCCAGGCGGGGCCTGGGTCGGCCTCTTCTTCTTCTTCGGGGGCAGCCCCTCCATCGCAGCCGCCGGTGAGTCCATGGCAGGAATGAGGAGGGGGTCCCTCCTGGGGGCCCTGGAAGGCGGGTCTCCTCCCTCCTTTCGCGGAGGGACTCGGAATCGGGCCGGCACTCCGGAGCTGTCCGCCTGGAAGGTGCTGAAGGAGAGCGCTGCCAGGAGCGGCCCAGGGGCCTCTCGCCTCCCTCCCTTCCCTTCTTTTCCCTCCGTCCATCCCTTCCTTCATTCTTTTTCCTCCCTCCCTCTCTCCCTCTTCCCTTCCATCTTTCCCTCCTTCCTTCTTCCCTTCCATCCTTCCTTCCTTCCTCCTTTCCATCCTCCCTCCCTCCCTTCCATCTATCCTTCCTTCCCTCCTGGAGAGTTCCTGCATGGCAGAAGGGGGGGG
>NW_024811643.1:0-2725 GCF_019175285.1 Sceloporus undulatus | reverse complement strand
AAGCTGGGGGTTATAGCTTCCAGAGGAAGTGAAGAAGTTTCGTTCCTCAAATTCTTTTCTGCTGGCACTCAGTTGGAAATAACCCACTGTTTTCACACTTATAAATCACAGTAATAAAGAGGACCTCCTTCTATAATAGGCAAGGCTCATGATTTCATATCTTTCAAATGTCTTGATTTGGCAGGGACAGTCCCAATTAAACATCTGTCATCTCACTTTTCTACTGCCTTTAAAATGTCCCAAAATGTCCTCTCACTTTCTCCCTTTGTCCTCAGCTTACATCAGTTGGCATAAACTGTTTGCAGAAGGGGGAATAGAGAGGTGGGACTGGAGCCTTGCTGGTCCCAGTGGACACATCCGAGTTTGTGTGTTGTCCTTCATTTGTAACCTTTGTCATCTTGACCACACTCTGATGTTGCTTGGCACACATATCCCGGTATTCATCTGTGACCTGTTGGAAGGTGTGCCAGTTTTCATTTATGAAGCAACACTGATATTGTGCAGAGCCAGGAAAAAAAATCTGTGTGGCAATTATCTGTAAAGGTGGAAGGTGACCACTTTTATACAATAAGCTTTTATGGTAATTGATATGGTTACAGTATATATTTAGATATTTAGAAACAAATATAACAGTTCCATTTTAAACTCCACATTTCACTAGTGATTCAATGAGGATTCTTTTCCCTTTAAATAATCATTTTGATGAGCTGAATCACATAACATCTTGAGATGGGCTAAACTCCTACTGCTGACATTTGTAGATGGTTCATGAACAGGAGTTTCACCCATCACGAATCTTCAGTTATATTGGCTTATTGTTAGAGCACTTCAGCTGGTGGCTAACAGAATATTTAAATAGGAGTACAATGTGTGTTGCAGGCAGAAACTGCATCATTATGATGTGTATTCCATATTGGAACTGACAGAACTATTTTGTGTTAAGAGCAGTAACAAAAAAATTACTCTTTAGGTTTCTTGTTAATTGCCTTTGAGTCAACTTAGACTCATGGCAACTCATGAATGAGACTCCTCCAAAACCTCTGGTCTTCAACTGCCCTGCTCAGGTCCTGCAGGATCTGGACTGTGGCCTCCTTGATTGAGTCTATCCATCTTGTAAGTGGCCATCTTCTTTTTTTACTGCCATCTAGCTTTCCTAGCATTATTGTAGCTACAATACCACAACTGGATTACTTAATGTGCTAGTAGAACATATCTTCCTCTTTTTTTTGTCCCAATCCCAGCAACTGTAAGGAACAACTAGAATTAAAGAAAAGAGATTAGAGCAATATCCTTATCATTAATGATAATGCTCCCCCGTTAGCCACAGCAAACCAAGTGCCTCCAATAGCAGATTTTAGGTGTCATGAAGGGCAGGTAGGTGTAGCCATGTTGGTTCCACTAAAGTGGTCCTAATGTATAATTTGCCCCCATGTGGGTTTTGAATTTTGTTATGAATTTATAAAAAAAAGTTAATATTTTAAATTGCTGTTATCATCTTTTCTATAACCAGAGATGTATAAAGGCGATTGTAGGATTTTCTGCCTCAGGACCCAAAATAGGTTGGTAGGTTTCTGGCATTGTGTAGCTTTACTTGGCCTGTAGAAGCCAAAGTGATTAAATTGAAAATATTGTACTTAATTCATTGGAAACAATAATGCTTGGTAAAGTGGAAGAGAGTAGGAAAGGAGAAAGAGCATATTACAGATTGATTGATTCAACAAAGGAGTCCATGATCCTGAGTTTCAAGACCTCAGAATGGTCATTGATGACCCAGGGCTCTTGGAGGTCTCTTGTCCTTAAGGTCACCACAAGCTGACATGACAGCAGATAACAGCAACACTAGTTGCTGCTATACCTAAATTAGTAAGATCATAGAATCATAGAGTTGGAAGAGACCACAAGGGCCATCCAGTCCAACCCCCCTGCCATGCAGGAACTCTCAATCAGAGCATACCTGACAGATGGCCATCCAGCCTCTGTTTAAAGACCTCCAAGGAAGGAGACTCCACCACTCTCCAAAGGAGTGTATTCCACTGTTGAACAGCCCTTACTGTCAGGAAGTTCCTCCTAATCTTGAGGTGGAATCTCTTTTCCTGTAGCTGGGACAACCTGTTGTCTGTTTCTGTTTCATCTGGAATGTACTACTCCACCACATAAGGAACATCAGATTAACAATTATGTGTAAGGCTGCCTTCAATTTTAAAAAGTTATGTAAAGTATTATTTTTTTTAAAAAAATACAAGATAAAGATGCACAAATCTCTCCTTCATAACATATTTAAAACAAAATAAATAATACACAAAGCCACATATCACTGCTTCCTTGTAACATCAGTTATGCATGGTGTGGAAGAAGTAGAAAAAAATGAGTTTTTTCTTCCTTTTCTCATCATAGCAGAGCCCTGGGTCTTTCACTGAAGATGGTGGATTCAAAACAAATAAGAACTACATCTTCATGCAGCACATAGTCTGTTCTGGTTTTCATTTGTGAGATGTTGGAGGGTATGATGAGGAGGCATTCCTTCATGTGATAATGCACAACCACCAGCTTCTGCACTCTGAAATGGTACAGGTTTAGTCTCAGAACTGCATCTTTAATCATTCCATGGAGTCTGAAACCTCCCTTTCTGCTGGGTGGTGGATCTTGTTCAGGTGCTTCATTTTCCTTTCTCCTGCCAGCAGATTAATGGCTGTATTGATGCTTTCCTAACCATTAGGATGTTCCA
>NW_024811642.1:0-2725 GCF_019175285.1 Sceloporus undulatus | reverse complement strand
TATTATATTTATACCCCGCCCTTCAGCGAGTATAAATTATAAATTATGTAATACCTTAGTTATTAACATACCTGAGTTCACCAATATGAAGCCTGTAACACAGTTACAATACAATGCTACACACTTCTACTCAGAAGTAAGTCTCATTGGATTTAATGGGCCCTATTCCCAGGTATCAAAAATATCTTCAAGCAAAACATGTAAACACATGCCCCCGTCCTGATGTTTAAACAAGCAATATTATGCTTGTTTTATTATATATTATATTATTGCAATAATTATGTAATATTTGTGTGTTCATTTCCAATAGTATAATATTACTATTTGTATTAATAGTTATTATTATTGTCAGGAACCCTGTTGGGGAGTAACAAATGCATAAGCATCATAGTTACAGTGCTATTGCAGTGAATCCCATCCCAATCCCACCAATCCTCACTTACCAGCCAGTAGTCCTTGTGATCGATTGGCGGGGGGGGGGGGGGGGGCTGTTCCATCCTCTTGTCTGTTGGGAAGCAGCTGACTAATGGCCCCACTCCTCCTGTTATCGATCTCCAGTGCAACAGGCAGAAGAAGGTCCCTTGTTGCCATTCCCTCTTAACCTTGAGACAGTTCATTTAAGGGGGATGTGAGACCATCAGCCACTACTTCCTGGCTGACAAGGGAATAGACCCACCCCCACCCCCCGTTGGCCACAGTGGCTACTGTGTGGTACGTGAGGATTGAGGGACTGTCACGGTCCATATGAGTGTGCTCAAGAAAGTACTGAGAATACTGTAGACAGCTAAGAAGACAAACAAATACATCCTAGAACAGATCAAGCCTGAACTCTCTCTGGAAGCCAAGATGATTAAATTGAGGCTATTTTACTTAGCCCACATCATGAAGAAAAGATGAATCATTAGAAAAGACAATGATGCTAGAAAAGTTGGTGGGCACTAGAAGAAGAGAAACACCACATAAAGACAGACAGGATAAGGGAGGCCACAGGCCTGAGTCTGCAGAAACTGAGCAGAGAGCTTCATGACAGGGGGACTTGGAGGTGTCTCACCCACAGGGTCACTATGAATCAAGGTCGACTCAGGGTCAGTTAACAACAACAATGTATCCTCTACATTGGGGCTATGTATGGATCATGAATATGAAACAGTCACAAGTGGACCTTATCACATGGAGGGACTTACGTTGCCAAAGCATTGCCGAACTGTTGCAGAAGCGTGAAGGTGGGATCATCTGTCGTGCTTCTAAAACATAATTGAGGCTTCTTGTTTTCCTTCCATCGACGAAGCATGCATGGAGAAGTCATTTTTTGAATAACAGAATATCCTATTATTCAAAAAACGACTTCTCTGTACACACTTTGTCAACAGAAGGAAAGCAGGAAACCTCAATTATGTTTTAGAAGTATGACAGACGATCCCACCTTCGTGCTTCTGCAACAGTTCAGCAACGTTTTAGCAATGTAAGTCCCTCCGTGTGATAAGGTCCTATGCTACTCATTTGTAACTGCCCAACAATATGTCAGCCATCATCATCATTGTCATGTAGGCCATTCTTACCAGTCTTTTATTTTTAGATGGAGATCAATCATATTGTCCTAGAATAAAAGCAATATGAAATATTGTTAGTAACATGTTGTAACATGAAATATCATTAATCTGAAAGAGATTTTTGATATTATTTAATTTTCCTCTCTGGAATCCCTAAAGTGAGACAGATATTTCCAGCCCACTCAGGTATGTGTAAAAACCTGTGCTCTGATTGGCCTGCAAGAGTAACAAACAGAGGTCATGGTAAGGTACACACATTAACTTGTTCACCATAGCACCAGCTGCTATAGGTACTTAATAATATTAATAATGAAATATTTATTCCTGATAGTAGTACAACACAGGGTTGATGCAAGACATCTGAGGAGCAGGAGGAAATAGTATTTCTTTCTGTTCCAGAGTCAAAAGTTAAGAGAACAAAGTTATATACACAAACACACAGAGATATGAAAAGAGATGATTTACTATTTTGTTTTCATTAAGTTCTATTTCATTAACTTCTCTATAAGAAGATGTTACAGGACTGGATTCTTAGATTATTTAACCTGCATTTTCCCTAGTTGACGAAATAAGCTGGAAGCAGTCATAGCTCTACAGCTACTAACATATCCAGCACTCTGATGTTATTTAACAATGATACCTTTACTCATCTCAGCAAAATGAAGAAAATACATGATGCAAGCCTTCAAACACTCCTGACTTCATCATCAGGCAAAGGTGTTAAAATTCAGACAGGAGGAAAAAATTAAAAGGTGGCTATGTTGGTCACAGGTCTGCATTTTCTCAAAGTGACTTTGGAATGCTTTGTTCCCAGTGCCACATGGCCAGAAGGAAGAGCAGCCTGCTTGCATAGATATCCCTTCAAAGAACAACACAACAAAACATGTTGAGAAAATGCAGGCCTGTGACTAACATTGTCATTTTTAAAAAAAATCTCCTGTATTATTTTCAACACCTTGGCCTGATAAAGAAGTCAGAGAAGAACCCCAACAGGATTCCAGCCATAGTAATTAAAGTAAACATGGTGTTATTTTTGAACAATTATTTCTACTTATTATTACTTTATTACTTTTTTCAGCTAAATGTTTTTTTCCCATGTTGGCCAATTTTTAGACATCTTAATTTGTAAATAATAATAATAATAATAATAATAATAATAATAATAATAATAATAA
>NW_024811641.1:0-2725 GCF_019175285.1 Sceloporus undulatus | reverse complement strand
ATTTCTTTGCCATCTAACTATATTGTTTTTGTCGTCGTGAGCCATCAAGGGTTTCCTTGGCAAGATTAGTTCAGAGGCGGTTTGCCACTGCTTTCCTCTGAGGCTGAGAGAGTGTGACTTGATCAAGGTCAGCCAGTGGGTTTCATGGCCAAGTGGGGCACTGAATTCTCCAAACACTCCAAACACTATGCCACACTGGCAGTCAACTGTATTATATTATGTGATTATATTATATTATAGGGAACATTTTTGAAAAACCCTTGTGTGGAAAATTTTTTAGTAATTCCCAAATCGCTAAGAAGATTGTGATGTTGTGATCTGTGAGCCTCTCTTGCACTGTTCTTTCTGCATTATATCGATCATTAATTTTGCATCTTGCGTCCTGTCAGAATGGTTGCACAGCATTCGCTTTGCCAAGGGGAATCTTCTCCAAAGGGGTGTCCATCAGAGTATTGATCCAGGATATGGGTGATCGAGTGAGATATGATCAGATACAGTTATATCCATGGATTCTTTATCCACGGCCCTGTTTTGGGGTTCCTATTTTATTTATTTCATTTTAAGCGCCTTTCTCCCTATTTGGTTTTCCATCCCTAAATTGTTCTGGAGATTTTTGTTTTGGTGGCGATGGATCAATGTGGTGTTTAAAAAACTCTGTGCTCTGACAATAGGGAATAATTCTTCTTTTTGGTGGGGGGAATTGAACTCTGGCTCTCTAGGAGCAAAACCACTCAAATTGAAAGCATCTTTATAACCTGGAGCACATGAACCCAAAAACACACCAAATGCAGCAGCATTCAAGTTCCACATGTCTTCCTTTAGGAACTGGTGCTAAAATGGTAAGACAAGGATGGTTTTCCAGTGACTCTTTAGTTTAATGAACATAGATCTTCTTGGCTTCTCAAAAAGACATTGCATGCAGAGTAAATTAATCCAAAATCCAATGATCCAAGTAGCTCTCTATAGACACAAACATGGATTTTGCAAAGGGAAAGCTTTCGTGACCAGATCTCTTTGCAAACGGTCTCAGGGTGCCACCAGCATCCTCCTATTTTAATCTGCAAAAAGTTGGAGACTTTGCAGACATCCTCCTTCCCTCGCTATGTATCCAAACAGCAAAGTCACCATTTGAAACAAAAAAAGGCAAAACACTTTTTAAGAATAACTAGATAAGCAAAAACGGTTTTCCGTTCACACGTTTGCTTCCAAAGAAATGAACCTTTCCAAGTGAACACACACAACAACTCTCTGGGTCTGACATGAAGTTGTTGAAGAAGTGACACTGAACGACAGATAGATTAAATAAGTAATGAATGGGATGTTATTCAAAGGTTTTTCTTTTGCCAACAGGACGAGAAAATTTAGCCAAGATAGGGGAGACTCACTATTTTATACTGGACATAGGTAGCGGAGATTCACCTTTTTTTATTTGTCGTATATATTTTACACATTTCCATCCCAGCTTTCCCAAGTGCGTCTTAAGACAGCCAATGAAACAAGATGATATTGTCATTTAAAAATTTTCAGATTTTAAAAAAAACTTATATTCTTCGGCCATGGATCCCCATTTCCATTGGCTTTACTCTTTCTTTAATTTGGGGTCGCCATGCCGGCCGTCTGCCGTGAAAAATGGAAATGCTACATGCGAATTTGGGGGTGCCAATTCTTCAATTATTTCCAGTTTTGCAACACCCCACTTTGAAACCTTGCAATGAGAACAGAATTGATTTTTTACAAAAGTCCTCTACTTACTCACTTGGGAATTCCTCCTCTGGATTTTCTCTCTCCAAGGAGAAGGCGACTTGAAGCAAAAAGTCCTCACCATCTTTGTCGTCAGGATTAGGATGATGGAAGCTGCTGCTATGGAAAACTGGACTTTTCTCTCTTCCCGAGCAAAGACGAACAAAAGCAAGGGACTGAAAAGGAAAGGGGGAGAAAAGGAAAAAAATTGTGGACTCTGCGTCCCCAAATCCTTTCAGTGCGCAGTCTGCGCTCGGGGCTCCGACAGCCAGAGAGCCTGCCTGATTTCTCTCTAAACTTGATTGATTCAATGAAGCTCCATTGGGGTGGGATGGAGAGAGAAGGGGGGGAAGAAGAAGAAGAATCCAAGAAGAGCCCCAGCATTGGGACAAAAAGAGGGTGGGATGGGAAAAAAGAGGGACAATGCCAGACTAGGGGGAGACGACGACGGCCTTTCTATGCGGGACAGCCAGACAGGGTCAGAGGTCGCTCACCAAAGCCACAATGATGTCAGGGCTGTTTGGGGATGCCTATTGAGACACGGGTGAACAAGTTTCCATGGAACTGGCTCCCAAGTTAGAGGTCTGGGTTAACCCAGCCCCCCTCGGGACCCCTACAATGGCCCCCCTCAAGCCCATCGTCCTTGTCGTCCGTTGCGCCTTTCGCATCCAACTTGGCATCTATAAAAAAGAGTCCTCCAACTTACGTTCGGATGCAGCAGATTGCTTGGAGCTGCACCGAGGGATGGGCATTTGTTGCGGTGGTGGGCCTTCCAGTCCTTTCCAACTTATGGGGTTTTCGTGCAAGATTTGTGTGGAGAAGGTTTGCCACGGCCATCCTCTGAGGCTGAGAGAGTGTGACTCGCCCAAGCGGGTCTCATGGCCCAAGTGGGAATCCAACCCTGGTCTCCAGAGTCGTAGCCCAACACTCAAACCATACAAACCGCAAAATCTTTAGTTTAGGGGTCTTTGGAGAGTTTACTTTT
>NW_024811640.1:2197-2725 GCF_019175285.1 Sceloporus undulatus | reverse complement strand
GATGTCAGACTAACTGGACGATAATTGTTGGGATCCTCTTTTTTTTTCCCTTTTGAAGATGGGGACAATGTTTGCCCTCCTCCAGTCTGCTGGGATTTCTCCTCCAGGAGTTTTCAAAGATTATTGCCAATGGCTCTGATATTACATTTGCCAGCTCTTTTAATACCCTTAGATGTAGTTCATCTGGTCCTGAAGACTTAAATTCATTTAGATTAACAAGATATTCCTGTACTATCTCTTTATTTATTCTGTTCTGAATTTCCCCTATTCTGTCCTCAGCCCCATTATCCTCAAGATGAGCACCCTTTTCCTTTTCTGAGAACACTGAGGCAGAGAAGGTGTTGAGTAATTATGCCTTTTCTCTGTCTTCTGTTAACATTTTGCGATCTTCTCCACGCAGTGGCCCTACCATTTCCTTCTTCTTCCTTTTGCTGCAGACATACCCAAAAAAATCCCTTTTATTGTTCTTAACCTCTCTAGCAAGCCTGAGTTCATTCTGCGCTTTAGCTTTTCTGACTTTACCCCTAA
>NW_024811640.1:0-2097 GCF_019175285.1 Sceloporus undulatus | reverse complement strand
TGCCTTTTCTCTGTCTTCTGTTAACATTTTGCGATCTTCTCCACGCAGTGGCCCTACCATTTCCTTCTTCTTCCTTTTGCTGCAGACATACCCAAAAAAATCCCTTTTATTGTTCTTAACCTCTCTAGCAAGCCTGAGTTCATTCTGCGCTTTAGCTTTTCTGACTTTACCCCTACACATGCCTGCTATTTCTTTGAATTCCTTTTTTGTGATTTCCCCCTTTTTCCATTTCTTATACATGTTCCATTTTAAACTTAGCTCAGTTGAAAGTTCCTTAATCACTTCCACCTAATGATCCCACCACTTGCACACCATTAACCAAGTCATCCTTGTTGGATAGTAAGGCCCAGAACAGATCGCCGAGAAACAGCGGCCTGCCAGTGCCTGTTTTTATTCTGCAGGGATGGCGCATCCCCCAAACGGCACGCTGTCACTGCAGAGTAAAAAGAACCTGGTATATCCGGGTTCTTTTTATGGCACCGCCGTGACTTTGCAAGTGCACCACCGGTGCACTCGTGTTGTAAGAGGCACATGGCGATGTGGAGATGCCGCAGGTCGCTTACATCACAATGGCAGCACTCATATGGATGGGACGCTGCCATTATGACACCGTTGCGCTGTACTAGGGTTAGGGACCTTGCAGTTGCTGTGCACTCCCTAACCCTAGTACAGCGCCAGCACAGCGCTTATTGGCGGTATGTACCAGGCCTAAGTCAGGAATGGCCCAGTTCACTGCAGAACTGGTTTTCACACATGAAGGCAGCTCAGAGTCAAATCAGGCCTTTGGTCCTTCATCATGTGGACACGGTGATGTGGAGGCAGGGAAACTGGTTCGTTTGGCTCATGTAGACATACCCTTAGTCAATTATTGGTTGCATGCTTCATCTAGGATCTCAAAAAAATGATCTAACATGTCGGGAGTTAGTTCTTTCAAATAATTTAATAATTTTAGTCAGACTTTGGCTATCCTGGTATATAAATATTTTTTTTCTAAACACTAATGGCAACAGCTCAAGTGTATAGCCTACATCCAGTTGCTTAGTTCTAACTAGAGTAGACCTACTGACTCAATAGTTTTTATATAATGAATTCAAGAAGTCCTCACTAATTAAGACTACCAATTAGATTTAAACTTTTGACTTAAGACTTTGATGCTACAATATATATCAAGTAATATTTTAAAACTTAAGTAGGAAACAGGTGAGTAAGATAGAGCATATTCTAGGTCAAAATCTTTTTTTTAAAAACTAGTTTACTGAACCAGCTTAACACAGCCCCTTTAGTACATGATTAAGCAACTCCTTCTCCTTGATCAAATTCAGAGACTCCTACAGCAGCTTTTCATTAATAATACTATAAAATAGAGTAAAAAAAGCTTTTATATGTTGTAATGCCTAAGTTGGCTCTTTGAAATCAAACTTTATTTACAAGCTTTGTAAGTAACAATAAAAATGTATTTTATTTGGACTGACACTAGTAGTTCACCTCACCCTTTCCTGACAGCCTTTCAGGTGTAATGCAACACTTGTAAGCTTGTAATAATGAAATTCTTTCTCTTTAGGCTTTAAATATTAACCAGTTTACCAGCATTAGTAAGATTCAGTGGTGCGTGTCACCTTTTCTATTAGTGTTACCAAGTTTTATGACATTTTCAAAAGAAAGCTTTTTACAATTTTACTAAACACAAAATCAGTGCAGATTTGTATAGATGCTATTCTGTTCTAAGAGCTTTTCTAGAACTATGGGGAAGTGGTAAGTAGGAAGCCTTTCTGCAAACCTTGATGTCTTAGAAGTTCACATGCAAGTCTGATGGTGGGCACAGACTGCAAAATTGTTATTTTCTTTCCAGTTATAAATATATATATATATTATTTTATTTTTAATTCTCAGATAAAATGAGAAAGAAGTTTTTTTCTGGGTGGAACAAGACAGGAGCATACATATTAAAACTGTTGAATGCAAATACTGAAGATGCATTAAAAAATCTGCTAAATTTAAGCATTTAAAAAAACTCATATTTATTTCATAAGTCTACCACACATTCTCAGAATCAGAAGGATTTATAGTCTAATTTAATACAGTTTTATTCAGAACGTC
>NW_024811639.1:0-2726 GCF_019175285.1 Sceloporus undulatus | reverse complement strand
CCCCCCCCCCCCCCGGTGGTCTCTAAACCAGCCCAGGGCTACAGGGAGGCAGCGTGCTGGTTTGAATCTCAGGCCGGCATGCACCCCCCTGACCACGTGGATGGTGGCAGCCATTTTGGAGGTGGCAATGGGGGGCTGCCATCTTGAAGGGTCCGGCAGACACCCGGACCACATGGATGGTGGCCACCATTTTGAGTGTGGCAATGGGGCCGCCATTTTGCCCAGGCTGGCGGCGGTGGCCATCTTGAGTAGTCCGGGGCCTGCCTGGACCACGTGGGTGGCAGCCGCCATCTTGAGTGCCCCGACAGAGAGCACAATCAGAGGGTTGGCGGCTGCCATCTTGGGTGCCCAGAAGGGGGCTGTTCCCTGCATCTCACAAATGACAGCAGCCTTATTACTTCTGCTGGTGGGGGGTGCCGTGCATAGCATCCACTACCAAGCTGCCTCTGCCATTCACACCAGGGGGAGGACGGCTCCCCAGGCGCTCAGGACCAAGGGGCCCACCAGCCTGCAACCCAGCAGGGGCAGGGGGCCTCCCTTCTGCCCTCTGCTGTGCCCAGGGCTTCACAGCAGCAGCCACAACCAGGCACCAGCCAGACAGGCCAGCGGGCACAAGAGCCCCTTCCCTCACAGGTAGAAGACCAGGAAGGGCAGCACAGGACCAGGCCGGGGTGGGCAACCCCAACCAGCTGCCCCCTACCAAGTGCCCAAAGCACAATCCACCTCACAAAAGGGCGCCATGCAGCACCTCCCCCCACTCCTCTGGGGATGAGAAGGAGGGCGACCTGTCTGATCATGCCACCCCTTCTGAGCCGGAGCTGTCAGAGGATGAGGGAGCGGACACAGACAATGCTGCCCCTCCATCATCCGCAAGACTTTTCAAGGCTGACGACTGCCCCATGTTACTGAGGAAGATGGACAAGACCCTGGGCCTAGAGCTGCCTTCAGACCAGACTCTAACACTGGACTCCAACTTGCCTCGCCTGACAGGGGATCTCTTCCCTGCACCACCTCCGTCGGTAAAGGAGATCCCTTGCCCTGCTAACCTCATGCAGGTCATCACAGAAGCGTGAAAGAAGCCAGCCCTCAGCAGACCCTGTCACTCCTCAGTCAAGAGGCTTTACAACTTTCCTCAGAGCGTCATGGACAAACTACAAGTCCCCCTTGTGGATGCCCCTGTGTCTGCACGTGTGTCATCAACCGTCTTTTCTAAGGAGGGAGAGGACTCCCTAAAAAGTTTGGAGGACAGGAAGGCCGAGTCTGCCCTAAAAAAAGGCCCATGAGGGCGGCAGCTGCCTCCTCAATCATTGCCAGGGCCTCCATCCAATGTGCCAGAGAAGTGATCGAAACCCCCCTGGCCTCCAGTGTGAGACACCGCCAGTCTCTCAACAAGCTTGCCAAGTTGGCTGCCTATACCGCCGATGGCACACTTGACACCCTTCAACAATGCGCCAGGGCCCAGGCAGCAACAGTGGCAGTACGCCGCCAACTGTGGCTAAAGAACTGGAGAGTCAACCAGAAGTCCAAACAGAATTTGGCCTACACTCCTTACCTTGGCACTAAACTCTTTGGAGACTCCCTCAACCCAGTCCTGGTGGAGGATAAGGACAAGAAGAAGTCCTTACCCACAGGCAAGAAGTCGGACGACAGGAGGCACTCCAGATCCAAGCGTCAGTCCTTTTGTTCTTCAAAGTCCTCCGCCTCCTCCTCTTACCAGCCCAGAGGCAACAGACAGTCCAGACAGCTGTGGGACGACTTCAAGCCCCAACAGAAACAGCGAGCCAATTTCTCACAAAAAGGTTCCAACTTCACCTCCGCCAACAGGCATGACAGGTCTCCTCCAGTGGGGGGGCCAGCTTCAGGCCTTCCTGACAACTTGGGAGGCTTCAACATCAGACCAGTGGGTCCTAGACACCCTCAGCCATGGATACCGGTTAGAATTCCTCTCCAGGCCTCGGGACAAGTTCATCCCGTCTCCCAAGTCCAGGAACCCAGAGAAGCACCGTCTCCTCCTGGGGGCAATACAACAACTGCTCAACCTACAAGCTATTGAACCAGTCCCCCTTCACCAGAGATACAGTGGGACCTACTTCACCCTGTTCCTTATTCCAAAAAAGAACGGATCATGGTGAGCCATACTCAACCTCAAAGGACTGAACAAGTTTGTCAAGCCGAGGAGATTCTGCATGGAGACCCTGTGGTCTATCCTGGAGGCTCTCCAGCCACATGACTTTCTTGCATCTTTCAATTTACAGGATGCTTATTTTCACATGCCCATTCACAGCGCCCACCGCAGGTACCTCCGCTTTGCCTATGCAGGCAAACACTACCAATACAAGGCACTCCCCTTCGGCCTGGCATCCGCCCCCAGGGTCTTCACCAAGATCATGGTAGCGCTGGTAGCTCACTGGAGAACCTCCCACGTTCATCCGTACTTCGATGATCTTCTCCTTCGCTCTGCCTTGCTCCGCCAGGGCCGACACAATGTGGCCATAATCTTACATTCCCTTCAAAGCCACAGCTTCCTTGTCAACCTGGAAAAGAACGCACTCTCCCCAGCCCAGCGCATTCAGCACCTGGGGGCAATAATTGATACTTCTCAGGGCACTGTCTTCCTCTCGCAGGACAGAATTGCCTCTCTCCAACGGACCACTCAGTGGGTGCTGGAAGCCAGGACCGTCACTCTGCCTACCTTAGCACATCTCCAGGGCCTCATGATCTCAGCC
>NW_024811638.1:0-2726 GCF_019175285.1 Sceloporus undulatus | reverse complement strand
ATCTCCGTACCTGGATTGGGGTTAGCTATCAGGAGTACCTCTGTTTTGTTTGGATTCAGCTTGAGCCTATTTTCCTTCATCCAATCCATTACCAACTTCAGGCAGTCAGTCAAGGCTTGAGCCCAGTCAAGGCTTGACCTGAGGGAAGGCCTCCTCCCCTACAATCCTTCCCTCTGTCTGCACTCTCAGGTCTTCCTCTGGGAAGAAGCTCTTGAGTCCAAGAAAACCAGACTGGTACCGACTTCCCTGAGGATGCTTTCTGGTGCTGCTCCAAAAGTCTGGAATGACCGGCTGGAGCAGATCCGCTATCTAACATCTTTGGAGGCCTTTAAGAAGGCAATAAAAACGGATCTCTTCTGGCAGGCCTCCCCAAACTGACCTCCTGGGAATGGTCACTCTCCAGGCGCAGAGCTGTTCCTATCGGACTGTGATCGCGATGGATGTTATTGACTAGTTTATTGGGAACTGTTCTTTTAATGAGGGAGGGAGATAGGGAATTAGGATTTAACATGTTTTATGATCTTTTTATTTGTGGCTTGCTGCTGTATTTTTATTGTTTTTGCCTGTTGTTAGCCGTCTCGATCCAATACAGAAAGAGGCGGGATATGGACAGGTTGCTTACCTGTAGCAGTATTTCTTTGAGTGGTCATCTGCAAATACATACAAATGGGGGGTTTACAACTTCTAGAATCACTGGGCAAAGTACTCTTTGCAACATATAGAAACTTTTTGGCGGTAGCTCTGCCCATCCCTTATAAAGCCCCTGCCTTCCCGCTCTTTCCCCAGTTCCGCAATTGACGCCGTGTAGGCGACAAGAATGAGCCAATGAGAGCAGGACACTGAGGGGACGGACGGGTGGGATTTGTATGTATTCGCAGATGACCACTCAAAGAAATACCGTTACAGGTAAGCAACCTGTCCTTCTTCTTCGTGGTCTCTGCGAATCATACAAATGGGTTGAGACTAGCAAGCTAAGGTAACAGGCGGAGGGAGTGTCATGACACCTGCATTAACAACAACTTGTTTATTGATCATCAATAAATGGAAATAGACATCACAGTGTCTCATGGTCTCATTTGTTTGTCTCTTTGTTCAACATCATTCATTAATTATTTTTTTGGACAACCAGAATGGCCCTATAAGGGTATTAAACGTAACCCCGAGCCCAGCCAGGTCATGTAGTGCATCAGTAAACGGAATAAACCCACGACTCTGCCTTTCCACCGGTGAGTAGCCCCCGCGGGGCCTTTGATAGTTGCTGCAATGCTGCTGCTGCTGCAGGAGGGGAGGTGGGCAAGGCAGGGGGTCCCTCCCGCTTCTGCCTGTGTTTTCTCCATTCCAGGGTGCAAGTCTACCTTAATCTCCGCTGCCATCTCCCTCCAGAGGTAAACCGTCTTTAGTTGCAGCTGTCAAGAGTGGGGGGGCCGTAAGCGTGTCCCCCCCAGCTGCTCCTCCTCACTGACCTCCCTCCTCTCATCCTCAGCCACGCTGTGAACGTCCGTGTCCACCTCCCCGTCCCCAAAGTTGTGCTCAGGTGAGTCAGGCTCCCCGCCCAAGGCAGCTTCCTCCATCTCCCCTTTCTGTAACGTGGCACATGCCATGCAGCCACGGCGGGCGTATCTTGACTGCTCTGCCTTCTTCCTTGCCAGCCTCTACCAGGAACTGCAAGCAGACGGCCACCTTGCAGGCCACTACCAGGTTCATTGTGTGGGTCGTGCCCCACGTCCAGGGGGGCTCCCAGCTTCCTGCCCTCTTTAAGGTGAGAGGTGAGGAGGAGCCTAAGGGAGGCCAGGGTGGGATGGGGGGCCATATGCCACGCAACTCTCCCCCTTCAAACTTGCCTTGCTCTTCTGCAGCTGGAGGTGCCAAGGCTGACCCAGGCAGGGCTGCCGGAGCTGGGCCCCATCAACGTCTCCTTCAAGGTGCTGTCCTACACCTGTTCGGGGCTGCAGATCCGCTTGCTCTGCTTTGTAGGGCTCCAGCCCAGCCTGCCCAATTGCTGGGTGCGCTATGTGACCCAAAGCAAGTCTTATGTCCTCCACCTCCATGCGGGGTAGAGCCTCTGCCTTGGCCAGGCTGCCCTCCTCCCTCCCAGGACAGAGAAGGATGACCGGGAAGCAGCCTCTTTGCACAACTAACTTTATTTTTGAACCAACAGGTATCAACAGCGAAACAACAGTGCCACAGGAAACAGCCTTCCAAGAGAAGGGTCCTGTGAGAAAGCCCAAACGCGAAACTTTAGGGCCCTCAAACTGGCCCTGAGAAAGGAGGTGGGTACCGAAACTGCGGCCTTGGAGGGTGTTGCTCCACGATAGGCTGGCAGGATGCAGCAGAGGAGGCAGGACTGCGGCCTCAGGCCTCCTGGAGGGGCAGAGAAAATGGGGACATGGACGAATCCATGCGTCTCTTCCCATGGGGCTTGTATCCTACCAACCCTGGCACCGAACACAGCCTTGCGCTGCCTACTTGGTCTTGTCTGGAGCATTCCTAAGCACCCACACTCACGCACGAATGCAGAGGACAGCCAGCCCCGCAAGAGGGACAGCACACCCCAAATGCCCTTGGCAGTTATGATGGCAAAGTCCCCAGCCCTACCGATTCGGCCTTCGGTCCAGATGGAGGCGATTGCGGTCCTTCAGCTGCTGCGGCGGCAGCGGCGGCTGGTGGTTCTGAGTTGGAGCCCCTGAGGGCTGCTGGGAGGCCAGCTGTGGGTGGCTGCTGCAACA
>NW_024811637.1:0-2726 GCF_019175285.1 Sceloporus undulatus | reverse complement strand
AAAAAAACTACAAACTTAATAGGAAAAGTTAAAATACATCACCGCATTAAAATGCCATTAATGTTAAAAACAATAAAGTTAAAAATACAGTAGATACAGAGGTCCATAAACATGCCCCCCTGAAACCAATGACCATTATCTGCATGTATGAAGAGACTAGTCTTTGCTTTCCTCCCTAAAACAAGGGTCCCTCCCAAAACCTACTTACCTGTCCTGTGTCATATTTGCCCTGCTGCTTTGGCACTTCGAAGACACCCACCGTCTCCAAGACTTTGCCCTCAGGACGGTTCCTGGCATTGAGGAAGAGAAGAGAAGAGAGAAGTCAGGCTCAAGCAAGATGGTCAAGCAGCCAGAGCCTGGACTGGCCTCAAAGTCCAGCTTCCGTCTCTTTGTCCAGCTGCGAGTCCAGAAGCCAAGACCCAAAGATCACCGAGAATGAAGCCAGGGATGTCAGCCTAGTACAGGAGTTAAAGTTTAATCTCAGAGGCGGCTGCCGTCACGATGACCACTGGCTTTTGGAGAGGACGAAATAAACTCCTACAGATGTCTGATTGAGGCACCATAAATAGCTAAACGGATCCTCCCTGTTGAAAAGGGTTTGGTCTGGACATACTAAGACTGAGGCAAAGAACAGAGCTATGGAGGAATCAGGACCCTATGGAGGAATCTCATGTCCCCAAAATGGGCTGCCAGAATCTCTGCCCCAAAAACCATAACAGCAATTGAGGGTCCTTGGGAAAACTATAGCCCCCAACTCAGCCTTGCCAAGGCAGCAGCTCCTGCCTCCAAAGTCTGCCCCACCAGATCCATAAAACATTACTTAGCCAGTGGATCAGTGAGAAAAGCAAGGCAATGCCAGTGAGGAGCCCATAAAACCCTCTTCTCCGTCCTCCCTGCCCTCCTCTTTTTATGCTGCCAACTGGTACTCAGGGCTTCATTAAAGAGACTGTAAGGAGGCTGCAAATGTGTGGACTGTGAGAGCCATCAGCCCCAGACCGTACTATAAGAAGTGGTGATGGGAGTTGCAGTCCAACACAATTTGGAGGAGCCCTGGAACAGCCCAGAGAGGCAAAGCTGAGGAGTGGGGCCCAATGCAGCCCCAACTGTTCTTTGTACAACAGCAATAGCAAGTACACTTCCATAGTGGCTCCTCAGGGCAGTTTGCAAAGTGGAAGCTAACTGTCCCCAAGAAGCTGGGGACCCATTTTAGGGACTCTGGAAGGAGGCAAGCCAGGCCCCTCCAGCCATAACGCAGCCCCCTTCCCAAGGCCAGAGATGCAGTTTTTGGACTGCAGGTCCCAGAATCCCCCAGCCCCAAGGGCTAGGGATGGTAATATCCCAAAAGAGGGCTGGGGGTGTACCTTGGGGTTGGGGATGGTGGGACTCACAGTCCAAAAGGCAGCTTTGTCAAACAGTAGCCCTCTTCCTCTTCTATGACCCCCAAAAAAGCAACTTAGGGATGTGGCTTTTGGACTACAAGCCCCAGTATCCCCCCCCAAGAATGGCCCATGGGTCTCACAGTCCAAGAAGGAGTCAGGCTTCCCAAAGGACCCCTGGCTTAGAGACTGTCAGGCTGCCTATCCCAGAATCCCCCAAGAAGAAGGGCCCTTGAGGTCAAGGAGGGTGGGGATGGCAGTCCAAGGAAGGGGAGGCGGGGCTTTTGGGGCTGGGGATGATGGGACTCACAGCCCAAGGATGCATCCACAGTGGAGAGATAACCCAGCATCCTGGTTCAAGGCTATGGCATTCTGGGAGTTGGAGTCTGACAGACTCCAACTCCCAGAATGCCATAGCCTTGAGCCAGAAAGAGTTAAAGCGGTGCCAAAGCGGGTTATTTCTCCAGAAGGCGACTTTCCCGAAGGAAGCCTTGACCAGAAGGCAGTCCCCAGACCCTCCGCTCTCTCACCGCGAGGAGAGGAAGCGCCTCGGGGGGAGCCCCGTCCAGCCCCGCAGGAGACCCCTGGCTGCCCAGGGGAGACCCCAGGAGCCCGAGGAGGAGGAAGAGGAGGAGGCGGCCCGGGCCCGTCCCAGCACCGACGCCCAGCACCGGCTCCGCGCAGCCGCAGAACGGACCGAGCAGGAGGCGGCAGCAGCAGCCACGGCCGCCGCCGCCATTCCGCGGAGGGAGGAAGGAAGGAAGGAGTCCGAGGCCCTGAGCAGCAGCAGCAGCAGCGCCGCTACCCACAACCCCCCGCGCGCGGGCGCTCCTTTCCCGTCGTCCTCTGCGCCAGGGCCGCTCTAGGCGCCGCCGCGCGACCATAGAGAGGAAGGCGCTCTCTTCCTTTCTTTGCCAAGATGGCGTCTTCTCTTCGGGCGGGAAGGGCGCTCCGTGGGCGCCTCCTCCTCTCGGGCCTCGAGGTCCCAACGGAGCTGAGGGCCGAGCTGGAGGCCGCCCTGGCCCAAGAAGAGGAGGATGAGGAGCCCCGCGTCCCCTTCGCCCTCCTCCGCAGGCTGCACCGAGCGCTGAGGGAGGCCGGTGAGGGACCCCAGCCGTGACCTTTCACCCTTGACCTCCTCGGGGTCACCGCCTCCTTCAGGGCCTTGCTGTTGTTGTTGTTGTTGTTGTTGTTGTTCTGTGTGTCGTTTCTGCCTCATGGCGACCCTTTCCTGGGGCTTTCTTGCCAGTCCTCCTCGGAGGGGCTTTGGCCATCGCCTTCTTCCTCTGAGGCAGCGAGCTTCTTTCCTGCTGCTCCAGAGAATGGAACCCAATGGAGCAATGGAGGGGA
>NW_024811636.1:0-2726 GCF_019175285.1 Sceloporus undulatus | reverse complement strand
CACAAGCTTGGATCACTTTCTCATCCGTTCCCTCCGAGGAACACATATGGAACACTTTGAGGGGTATGTAGAACCCGATGGGAACCCGATGGGGACATAAACGTGCAGTAAAGTTGAAAGTGTTCCGTTCCAATCGGGTTCCAAAAATGTTCTCGGAACGCGATGCGATGTACTTGGGCCTCTCCTGCTATTTGAAGCAAGGCAGTATGACGCATGAATTTCCTTGTTGCACAAGCTTTGGTGGCATCAGCAATTCAGCTGCAACACGTTGTGGAGGAAAACACTCTGTGGAATGGAGGTAAGTTTTTCACAAATCCCAGCATCTATGTAAGGCCTGAAAAAAACTCCCCACATTATGTTGTGCTTATCCAGAGGATTTTCAAAAATGGCAAGCATCCATTTTTGAAAAACCTCTGAATAAGCGCAGCTGAGGTTTGGGCTGCAGGTGGGTTGCACTCACCCAACCCCAGCTGAGCACAATAATACCACATTTAAATTCAACTTTATCCCAACGGGGATAAATTGGTTTAAAAGGAGTGCAATAATCTCTTGACCTGACAACATTAGGTTTAGTCAGGCAATTGCACACTTAACACTTTGGCTAACAGAAAAAGTACAACAAACATGTTTTGATTACTAGGATGTTTACATAGAAGAAAGTAAAATAAGCTACATCTTGAAACCCACGTAACTGAATAATTGTTGTTGCTAGAATCACAGAATCCTAGAGTTGGAAGAGGGCCATACAGTATAATTCCCTGCCACGAAGGAACTCACAATAAAAGCATACCCGACAGATGGCCATCCAGCCTCTGTTTAAAAAGAAGTCTCCAAAGAAGGAGACTCCACTACTGTCTGAGGCAGTGTATTCCACTGTTGGATAGCTCTTACTGTCAGGAAGATGTTCCTAATGTTTAGATGGGATCTCTTTTCTTGTGGGTTCCATCCATTGTTCCCTTTTCTATTCTCTGGAGCAGCAGAAAACAAGCTGTTGTGTGCCTTCAAGTCATTCTTGACTTATGGTGACCCTAAGGAGACCCCATCACAGGGTTTTCTTGGCTCATTTCTTCAGAAGGGGTTTGTCATTTACTTCTTCTGAGGCTGAGAGGCTGTGACTTGCCCAGGGTCACCCAGTGGGTTTCCATGGCCATGAGGGGGGTTGAAGCCTGCTCTCCAGAGTCATGGTCAACATTCAGACGATTACACCACACTGGCTCTCATGATTAATAATTAATCATCCTAATTAGGAAAAATAGAAAACATTTTGAATTGGTTGCTGTTGTTGTTGTGTGCCCTCAAGCTGTTTCTGACGGATGGCAACCCTAAGGCAACCCTATCACATGTTTTTCTCAGCAAGATTTGTTCAGAGAGGGTTTGCCTTTGCTCTCCTCTGAGGCTAAGAGAGGGTGACTTGTCTTGTCTGAAATCAGACCTATTTTACATTTTGGATAGAAAGTAAGTAATTTTTAAATCTGGCGCCACTGTGATCTCTCCAAATTTGCAGTGAGTCACTGGAAAAAACACCTGGATAATAAAATATTTTATTCCAGCCTGCTTTAATGAAGGCTAATTTTTAAACTTTAGGATTCTTGTATCATTGGGATTCCTGTTTCACTGACTTAGAATAGAGAATTTTAGGAGCTATGCACTCAAAAGCAAACTTTGTCACCATGTAAAATAACTTTCAGCTCAAAAGACTGCCTATTATTGTCCAACTGATTGATTGATTGATCGATCTATAGTTTAATTAAACTATAGTACTATAGTTTGGATAAGTGCCACTGTTGTGAAATTGTTCTTCCTAAACTTTTGCTGTGTTTTGAGGGGACCTGTTGAATATCAGGAGTTGTTAAAAGAAGAAGGCTTGTATAGGTATACTTCAGTTAACAAAGCCTCTGACAAAGCTCTTTAAAAAAAAATCCTCTGAATACCTGGACTTTTTTGGCAGAATCACTGGGAGGATGGTGACCGTATGGGATTCTGCTCTAGTATATCCTACTGTTATGCCTTTGTGAAACAGTCAAAGTAAACAGCAGATACTTCGGAATTCCTTGTTAAGTATGTGTGAAAAGTATAACAGAGGAAAGGAAAGACTAGATAAGCCTCATCAGCTACAGCCAGCATGTTAAAAAAAAAGAAGAAAACTGTTAGTCTGGTCACCAGACTGGAAACCATCTGAAAATTGGAAACTAGTGAAAGAAAATAATATATCCTTGGATTCATTTTGAAATAAGCTTTCAGGTGGTCTCTAGAAGGCTCATAATTCTTTTGTTTACTTATGGTGGTGGTACCAAAGTTTCTGTTAAAGAAGTACAGCAATACATGGAAATATATCTACTTCAATACCTGTATTGCAGAGGCGGAAAGAAAACACCATAAGAGACGTGGGCTCCTGTCAGATCTCATGCTCCATGAACATCTCCATACCCTAAGAAGTCTTGTGATGGCAAGCTGACAGTCATTGTGATGGGAGGAATTTCACTTCAGTCAAGCCAGGTATACTATTTTGCCTGGATCAGGAAGAACAGTTTCTGACTACACTTGTATTGACCTCCACCCCCTGCCCAGCATTTAGTGTGTAATCTGAGAGTTTTGTGTTCACCCAATACCCCAAAATATGGGATTTGTGGCGTCCTTCTCATACTGGAGAAGTTTTCCAGCCTCGCTAAGGGGGATTCCTTACCAATACAGGATATTGAGAACCCCAGGCATATTGTAGTTTATCC
>NW_024811635.1:0-2726 GCF_019175285.1 Sceloporus undulatus | reverse complement strand
TGGCAAGGTCTTGTACCTGTCTCCCTATCTTTGTTGTGCACCCTCCTATAAGTAAGCACCTGCTTGTGATTGGGAGGCTGTTTGTAGACAAGTAAAGTTATGCCAGCAAGAGCCTTTGGCAGGGCAGCATTATTATCCAAAATAGGTTGTAGTTCAGCAATGAAACATCTGACTAGTCTTAGAAGTTTATCGCACCCGTTCCCCCCCCCCCGTTATGGGCACGGGAAGGGGATGCTCGTGTGCATGCGTGACCAAGAAAAAGAGGATTTTATCATACACAAAGCATCCTCAAAAAGGCCCCATTCTGGCATCAAGCACCAGGCTGTCCCTATTCAGTGCTGAGGAGTGCCATTTTTGTCTGATGGAAAACTGAGTAGGAGATGGGGAAACAGGAGTGATAAACTTCTCAGTTGGGAGCTGTATGTAACCATTAGTGGGTTCTGTAATTTCCTGTCTTCAGTCTATCCTGTAATAGATTGATCTTGCTTTATTTCTTACTTTCTTTATTCCATTTGGTGGGCACTGTAGCTTGAGAAATGTTTGCTGTAATTCTATGAATTTGGCATCCATCTCATGTGAGTCTGAGAAGATGTGATTGTATCAGAGGGCTTGGTTTCAAACTATGGATTTGGTAGTGTGTTCAGGGTGGAAAATAGAGGCATACAAATAAGTGTAATAATCAGTGGGTTTGCAATATAGGCTGGTGCTCAAATGTCAAACAACGCTCAGATGGTGCTCAGAGACAATATTTACAGATAATAAGAATATCTATTTAGGACCTCTGCGTTAACTGGGCTTAGGTTAAAGCTACTGAAAATTGTTAATCTCAAATTTCTTTTCTTCCAAAGATTGTTTTCATATATGAGATTTAAAATTGGCTTTATTTTAATTGAAGTTCAAATGTTTTTAACAAATGCAAGACACTTTGATCCTGAGTTGGTGTGGCACCCCACTGATGCAAGTGATCTCTGCTTGATTTTCCCCCCTAATGCAGTGAAAATATGTTGGAACTTTAAATGATAGCAAAATGAATTAGTTTTTGAGATTTAAAAAATTCAAGCTAACATAAGAAACTACTCCTAAAATTTAATGTCCAGCAAGTAGAAGCAAAACTTTGTTGTGTGAAATGTCTGAAAAGAAACTCATAACAATATTGTAATATCTCTTCTTCTGTGGGGTCAAATGGGTTATTCTAAAAGAAAAAAATGTTTTTGCACCTAACAGAGCAGGTTGACTTATTATTATGTAATTGTGAAAACCTTCTAATACTTCTAAGACTGATTTTATGCATATTGTTTGCTACACCAAAATTAAGAATGGGCTCAAATTTACCAATGAAAATATAGTTTCACAGTTGGCAGTACTGAAGTGGGCACCAGAATGAAGCACAGCATATCTCAAATATCCTTACATTCCTGTGGCTCCATGCACATTTTGGAAAGGGGGCACAAATGTGCATGGCTAAATCTGCATGCTAAAAAAACACACACCATGATTTTCAGTGTAGGAATGAAGGGGGGATTACAACACAAAATGGCACAGGAATGCTGATAGTATTCTGAAAATTCCAACAAAACCAAGACTAACAGATTTTTAACACTTTTTGATGTTAACAGTCATTGTCACAGTCTTCTGGTACAGAGCCTTATCCTACCCAATACTTGTTGGGGCACAAGAGAAAGTAAAGATTGGCTGCCAGTCCCTGGCAAGTTTTCAGGAAAGAAAGAAAGAATTGTAGCCAAATAAAGTGCTGGTCCCTGAACCACTGGAGAAAAATAATTTCCAGCCTCTACATCAGATAGCCTGGAAAACACTATTCCAGAACACTGTTCTAGAAGACACAATTTGTTATGGCATGGACAGTATCAGATCCTTATTTATTTCTATATACTATGTTGGTTGTTACTGGCATTAGGATGCCAACCTGGGCACTGTCTTTTGTTCCCTGTAGATCATTTTCAGTTTAGATCACCCATGACCCATTAACATAATTGGGATGGTTGACTCAAACTGAGCTGTGACAAACAATAAAAAGTTGACTTAAGTATCACCAATGAAGCAAAACAATATGACAACTGTTACTGTGCTTCAGTATAGTGGTGGGAAATTGTAACAGATCCATGGGGCACTTTATGTCCCTGGTAGCTTCCTAAAGAAGACTACTTCTCATTCTTAAAATTATTTTAAAAAGTAAACTGGCATCCTTAATATGGCTGTTTTACAGCTGTTGCTGGTATGCTAAAACTGTAAAGATTTTTGCCACCTTGGGCTGCAGGAGACAGGGATATACAGAGGTAACAAATGATTGAAACAGATGCATAGTGGATCCTTATGGATTACACACTGACTAATAATTTTGGCTAGAATCCTCTATCACACTCTACATTGTATAACTTTACATATACTTAGCCATATAGCAGAGGCACTAAGAAACCCTGTTAGTGAATTAAGAAAAATGTGTAATAGGACCAATGCACTAGGCATTTGCAAGAGTGTCCCAATGCACATCAGCTCTCCCTTGTCAGTGTCCTGGTACACAATGTCCCAAAGTGCATTGGTTCAAGTGCCGAATGATTCAAATGTGCATTGGGAAATGCACATTGGTCACTTTTCTGGCTCCCCCTCATAGTTATGCAACAGTAAGCTTTCAGCCCTTTACTCAATACAGACTTTATGCAACTGTTCAGTTCTAATTCCTGAAAATGTAGCCCCCAATAGTATTCCAG
>NW_024811634.1:0-2726 GCF_019175285.1 Sceloporus undulatus | reverse complement strand
TTTCATCCACAACTTCTCAGCAGCTCTTTTTGGGTGTTATTCATGTATACCTTAATGTGAATTAATCCTCTCAGTGGCAATGCAGACTCCCAGGTTATTATAATTTTTTAAAGTGTGCAGTTTTTTTACTTCAGGTTGTGGATCTGTAGAAAAGCAGTTTTACGCTGAGTGAAATGGTAGAGGCCTTGTGCAGGAGATGCTGGGTGGCATGAAAGGCTGTTCAAATAATAATGATAAAAATACAATACAGGTTGAGTCTCCTTTATTTGAAATGCTTGGAACCAGAAGTATTTGGGATTTAGGAATTTTTTTGGAGTTTGGAATATTTTCATGTACATATTGAGATCTCTTGGAGGTGGGAGACTCAAACAATACACTCCAAGTAAAGGATCTGCTACAATAGACAGTTAATATGTGAAGGCTTACATAAACAGAAAGATAAGTAGGACTGAAAGAGGAGGGTCAACCTAGCTCCTTGTAGGAGGGAATTCGACAGTCAGGAAGCAGCCACTGAGAAGGCTTGTTAGGTATTTAATTTGCTTTTTATTTTGTTTGTTTGTTTAACTGTGAGGTGCTTATGGAATTTTTTGCTTCATGCACCAAAATCACTTGACTGGGTTTGAATACTATACATCTTGTTCAAGGTGGTTGTGTCATCATTTACTATTCTGCTTCAAGCAGCAGAATCTCTCTGTCCAATCCTGGATGATGGGGTCATAGTGTAGTGGAAGAAGTGCATTATCTTTGGGAGCATCTACACTGTAGAATTAATGCAGTTTGACATCACTGAAGTGCTGTAGCTCAATTGGATGGAATCCTGGGATTTGTAGTTTTACAAGGCCTTCAGCCTTCTTTGTGAAAGAGTGCTGGTGCCTCACAAAATTACAAATCCCAGGATTCTGTAGGATGGAATCATGGTAGTTAAAGTGGCATCAAACTGCACTATTTTTACAGTGTAAATGCACCCAATTGTTTAGTTGCGTGTGGCAGCCAGCTATACTTTTTTCTCTCAACTGGCATTACCATTAGATCCTTGAGAATGATTCTTCTCACCACATTTAAGCTCCTTATGGTTTTACATGACTGAATAACAGACCGCTGTTAAAATATTTTTTCTCTCTAATTAGTGTCCGCTTCACATTTAATTTTTCTTCTTATTAAAATGCACCTGTTAAAATATTCATATGAACTTCTTTGTTCTGTTTGATTTCAATAAAACAGGGGGGAGAAAGAGAGTCTCCATAATCTGATAACAGTTCTTTTATTACTTGACCATTTCCAATGGTATGTGGTTTGCAATAAAGTTTAGGAAATTTCCTTTGGGAAAAATGGAACAATGGGAGGAGGGCAAACACACACACGCATGCACACTAACTAAAGTAGATTCAGGAAAAGATTATTAACTCGCAATTGCCCTACAGACATTTATAAGTATTGAGGAAGTCTGAATTCCACTGGGATTTTCATCACTTAGTCTACACTGTTAGCAGTGCTGCCTGAAAGCTCTCCATTAGCCTCCAGAGCAAGCTACAAAGGAAATGTAAAACAGATGAGGTATGTTTCTTCAGACCATGAGCTGAAGCAGTCCGTGAGGTCCTGTACTCAGGGGGAGCTGAGCATATGCAGCAATGCTTAGATCAGTCTAAACTTACAACGTTCTGACACCAAGAAAAATGATTGTTATTTACACTGGCGACCATTTGGCTGACAGAATTTATAAGGTCAACCAGCTGGGCCGAAAACCTCATTTAGCATCCTCGATATGTTGCCATCCATTTACTCGGGAGAAACACCTTCCTGAGCCCTCATTTTCTTGTAAATACACCATTAGATTGGGAATGGGCCTGGAGGGCACTGAATCGGCGCTATTATTTGATTGGGTTGCTCTTTGAGAGCTCTAAAATGGAGCTGGTAATTGTGGTGGCAGGTCAAATGAAAGCTAAACGCGCAGTGTATCGAGGTTAGGGATCGGTTTGCATTTGCTGTTCCTCTTTTCCAACTCGAGGAAGAGAGGGGGAAGAAAATAATGACATGAGGGAAAAGGGACAGGAACTAGGGGATGTTTGCTTAAGAAATGTTTCAGTCCAACATGATAAATGCCTCAATTCCTCACAGAGCACTTTATGATGAAATGTTTAAAAAGGCTCTATTAAAAAACAAGCCAGGACATGTTGTGGAATCTCAAGGCAAGCGGCGCCACACATTGTAATATCAGCAAAGGCATGGTTATAAAATACCAACATGCAGCACCTGCAAATGCGGAGGGCAATCCTCCCTAGACAGCTGCCAGTTTTCTTAACACATTCTCGCCAAAGACAAAGTATTTGATGCAGGATATTGAAAAGCAATGCCTCAGTAAATATAATAATGCTCTAATAAGTTTGTACATGTTATCTACAAAACACTCTGTCTCTTTCCATCCCTCTTCCCTTCCCTCTAACACACACAAAGCTGCTACTTTAAAGCTTGGTTCTCACATAATAGTTTCCCTGCAAGTTGTGTGACAAGGTTTTCATATGCATGTTGACTTTAGAGTAACAGATAACACTCATAAATGAGGAAGGAAATCCTATATGAACCTCATCTATGGTCCAACTGCAGCCAACCCAATACATTTTGCTGCCCAGAAGCAAACAATAAGTTGGCACAGTGCCACCCACCTCCCCATTCCATATAAATAAGCTGAATCAACTGGCATTTGACTCTTATGACAATGCTGCTGATGA
>NW_024811633.1:0-2726 GCF_019175285.1 Sceloporus undulatus | reverse complement strand
GTACATGTCTTTTTGCCCGGCCCTCCTCCTCCTCCTGTTTGTGTACATTTTTGTCTTTCTCTGTTCACAGTTCTCTGTGTGCAAATGTGAAATAAAATACTGTAGATGTATCACACGCACACACACACACACACACACGCCAGCACCGCAAGCGACAATCTCCAGTGCATTGTGTAAGATGGGCCTTATGTCAATAGAAGCCTCTGTCTGCAGAAGGAAAGTGGGGAGGGGGCAGTCTGGGGGCAGTTGTCACCAAGAGACCCCTTTGAGGGAGGAGGGGAGCAGAGGGGGCAGGCTTTGGCCCACCGGCCGCTGCTTCCTAAGGGAGCATTGGTTGCATTGTGTGCCTTTGAGTCCAGGCCCGAAGGCGGAGCAATTACAGGATTTCCTTCAGAGGAGGCCTGCCAAGGCTGAGAGAGTGTGACTTGCCCAAGGTTTCATGGCTGAGCTGAGAGTCGAACCTTGGTCTCCAGAGTTGCAGTCCAATACTCAAATTGCTAGGCCACGCTGGCTGCCCTTCGAACACAGTCCTTGAAATAAGCTGGGCCTGGGCCTGGCAAGGTTTGAAAGGCCCGACTTGCACCGGCCAGCGTTGGGCTGGCGGTCGTTGCCCAGAGGCACTGCTGACGGGCAGCATGGCCGTGCGCACAGACCACCATCCTGGCCCAGGCTAGCAGCAGGGGCTTTGCCTGTGACACGCACACAGACAGACCCTGGCGGTGGCTGGTGCTCCCCACATCTTCCGCAGGTGGAAGGCGGGGGTTCTGCGCTCAGGTGTCCTGGGCAGGGGTCTTGGCCCCCCATCGCTGAGGCTGCCCCACTCAGCCTAAGCCAGGGTTCTGTGGAATGCTGGCTTATTGTGACTCCCTGCAGGCCTCTGGAGAAAGGCCAAAGCCAGGGGCAAAGGTGGCAGAAGCCCCTGGGTCCTCGCTCCTGCGCTAGGTCACCTTCATTTTGGGAAGGGGGGTGGGCAGGGGGCCTCCTTTCCCAGCGAAGGGGAAGGCAACTGTGCCAGGCCCCTGATATGAGGGGGGCACATGCAGCCATATTATACTCTGGGTCCGAAGGGAGGGCGCTGAGGAAGTGGCTACAGCGCCACTCTGGGCCTCCCAGGGCCAAGGCCCACCGACCCGAGGCTCGTGGGGCAAAGGAGGAGGGAAGGAGCGAGGGGCCTCTGCAGGCGGCCATCTGGGGGGCTTCCCCGGCTGAGGCTGGGCGGCCTTCCTTGAAGGTGTCTTCGGACTCTGGGAGGCCCAAGGACCCCAAAGGGCGGCCGGAGGGGGCTCTCTAGAAAGGGGCATGTCGCTGGGGCCACGGGGAGGACCGGGGGGCAGCCCCATAACCCCCTCCGCGGCCCATGGCCTCAGTCAGAGCAAAGGGCCATGCTGCCAGAAGGGGGTTATGGGGCTAGCAGTCCCTCGAGGGTCCCCTCTCTGCCCCACAGAAGGGGGCACTGCTGGCTTGGGACACGGCGCCCCTCCCGGAAAAGGGCCCAGGGTCGTCTGGGGGGAGGTCCAAAGCGGCCCCTTCCCCATTGCGCCCCTCGGCCTTCGCTGGGGGGGCAAGGTAAGCATCGCGGCCCATTGTGCCCCCTCCCCCCCCGTTTTCGCTGCCTCTTGCGACCCTTCCTCCGACCCCAGCCTCGCCGTGAGGGGGGCTGCAAGAGGGTCGAGGGGGGCACCAGGACCTGAGACCCAAATGCGTGTTAGGACTGCCGTGGGGGGGCGGGGGAGAAACAAAGGGCCCCTCCCCAGAAGTAGCGGGGGGTTTGGGGAGTGTCTGGGCCCCGCCCCCAAAGCAATGACCGAACTGAAAACACATTAATGAAGCCGCAGCACTTTAAAAACGCCGCCGATTCAGGCCTTTTGGCGGGAAACTGTGTCGGCGCCTGGCGGGCCTCCGGGGGAGGAGCTTCGCCTCAGGGGCGGGGCAGAGGTGGCCACGCCCAAAGCCCCGCCCCCCAGATGGGACGCAGGAGGGTCTCCTGCAGCCCTGGGGGTCTCGAGGGTCAAAGGAGCCTTGAACTAACGCCCGCGCCGTGGGAGCGGAAGGAGCTGCACTCTTAACCTCCTCAGAGGCAACCTTTACGCTTGCAGGTCCGACGTGCCCTTCCTGGCCAAAGTCCCCGCTGAGCTGGGCTTTCCTTTCAGTCTCTCTCTCTCTCTCTGTGGCAATATGCTGGCAAGACCTTTGGCCCCGGACTGACCCGGCCACTTCCGGCCCAGACTAGCCCTGCGAGGGTCGGGGTCATCCGAGGAAGGAGGCAGGGCCCGAGTCTGACCCCTGGGCCCGAGCCCTGCAGGGGCCCCATAGCCGCCCTGGGGCCTGGCCTGGCCTGGCTGGGGTCAGTCTGCAACAGCACTTCGGCAGGGAAGGGGGGCTCCGAGGGTCAGCAGGCGAAGGCGGGGGAGGGCCAGCCCCAAGCCCCCTCCCCTTCTGCAGCTGAAAGGTGAGAGATGCAGGTCCACAGGGCGCGTTAAAGGGGGGGGGGGGCCGGGCCCCCCCCCCAGCCCCCCTTCTCCCCCTGCAGCTGGACGCGGAGCCCCCTTGCCGCCATCGGCCCAGAAGCCCCTCGGATCGGAGGGTCGCGCGCGGCGCCTCTCAGCCCCAGCCCATCTCGCGGGGTCGGTAGGAGGACGGGAGTGGGGGCAATGACTTGGACCCCCCCCGCCGCCTCTCTCCCTCCCTCCCTCCGTCCCTCCCTCCCTCGCCCATCCCTCTCCTTA
>NW_024811632.1:979-2726 GCF_019175285.1 Sceloporus undulatus | reverse complement strand
TGCAGGAATGAGATGAGACTATTGTCACTTCAGACCTGGAGGATTGATACTGGCCCATTGTGACCTCAGGCTGGTGCTCATTGCCTAAGAGATTGAGACTGGCACAGTGTGACATCAGGCTGATGCTGCTTGCCTGAACAATAGAGACAGTCATATTGTGATCTCAGGCTTATGCTCCTTACCTGAAGCATTGAGACTGTGCATTCAGGCTGATGCTCCTTGCCTGAAGCATTTAGACTGGCTCATTGTGACCTCAGGCTGATTCTTGTTGCCTGAGAAATTGAGACTTCAGGCTGGTTCTCCTTACTTGAAAGAATGAGACTGGCCCATTGCGATCTCAAACTGATGCGCCTTATCTGAAGGATTGACACTAACTCATTGTGACTTTGGGCTGATGTTCCTTCCCTGAAGGATTAAGATGGGCTTATTGACTTCAAGCAGGTGTTCCTTACCTGAAGGATTGAGCCTGGGCCACAGTGACCTCAGGGTTATAATCCTTGACTGAAGGATTGAGACTGTCCCAATGTGATCTCAGCTTGAGGCACCTTTCCTGAAAGATTGTGACAAGACTATTATGAGTTCAGTCTCTTTACCTGAAGGATTGAGCCTGGCCCATAGTGACCTCAGGGTTATGTTTCTTGCCTGAAGGATTGAGACTGTCCCATTGTGATCTCAGCCTGAGGTGCCTTTCCTGAAAGATTGTGACAGGACTATTATGAGTTCAGGCTCTTTACCTGAAGGATTGAGACAGGACTATTGTGATTTTTACCAGAAGCATTGAGACTGTCCTATTGTGATCCCAGAATCATAGACTCATAGTTTAAGGAGAGATCTGAAACAGGACATGAAATCTGAATTGAAGACAGAATTAAGAGAAATCAAACTATCTCTGGAGGAAGTCGCTAAAGAAATAAGTCAAGTTACCACAAGAATTGACAAATTGGAAGAAAAGTCTCAAATATTAGAAGAAAAATCTGCTTTTTTAATTCAAGAACAGGAAATGCAACTGGATGCTAAAACATTGGATGATTTAAAGCAAAGGGAAAACTCTTTGAAAATAAGAGGACTAAAGGAAATCCAACATGAAAACCTCTATGAATATCTTGTTCCAGCGTTAGCTGATTATATGGAGATCTCCTATCAGGATTTCATTAATGATGTCAACAAAACTTTCGGGATTAACTCTCAGATTGCAAAAGACAAAAGCCTCCCAGGGACATTGTTATTTCTTTCATGAGGAAAAAAATACGGGATGAACTTTTATTTTTTGAGCTATGAAAGCCCTTTGGAAATAGAAAGTTGTGCGATAAAAATCTTTAAGTACATCCTGAAAAGAGTTCTTCAAAAAAGAGGGAATTGCAAATTTATAACAATGAACCTGAATAAATATAAAATTCTTTATAAATGGGAAAAGCTGGAGGGAATCTCAGTAAAGTGGAACCGAAAAAGGTTCAAACTGAACATGGTTCAGAAAGTGAAAGATTTCTGGATTAAATATGGCAAGAAGATTGAAAATGGACCTCAAAGAAGAAATGACAAAAGAAGTGATGATATAGACCAAAACAATGGACAAAATGGGAATCTAAACGATTACATGGAACCAGGACAGATTGACAGTGAAGAAGATGAACAGGACGTTAATCCAAATCTAGAGGAAGAAATAAAAGATGATGATGAGAGGAATGCGACAGAGGAGGGAGAACGAATAGAAGAGGAGTTAAAGGTAAATATGAAAATATTAGAACCT
>NW_024811632.1:0-879 GCF_019175285.1 Sceloporus undulatus | reverse complement strand
GAACATGGTTCAGAAAGTGAAAGATTTCTGGATTAAATATGGCAAGAAGATTGAAAATGGACCTCAAAGAAGAAATGACAAAAGAAGTGATGATATAGACCAAAACAATGGACAAAATGGGAATCTAAACGATTACATGGAACCAGGACAGATTGACAGTGAAGAAGATGAACAGGACGTTAATCCAAATCTAGAGGAAGAAATAAAAGATGATGATGAGAGGAATGCGACAGAGGAGGGAGACCGAATAGAAGAGGAGTTAAAGGTAAATATGAAAATATTAGAACCTAATAAAGGGAAAAAGAAGGGAAACTAGAAACCCCAACAAATAGCCAAATCTGAATATGGACATTTTATCATGGAAGATAAAAGGAGTAAAGTCACCTATAAAAAGAAAGAAAACATATCACTATTTAGGGAAACTTAAGAAAGATGTTGTCTGTTTACAAGAAACCCACATAAGGCAAAAGGATATTAGATTATTAAAGAAGAAGAAATTAAGGAATCAACAAAAAAGAAAAAGGGGATTGTGATGTATGTAAAAGAGACGATTACAGCAAAGAAAGTGTTCAATGATGTAAATGGCCATTATCTTGGGGTTGAAGTGAACCTCTGGGGCAAAAAATATTATTGGTTGGAATATATGGCCCCCAGGGGAAAAAAGATCTATTTTTTTTCAATCAATATATGATTTGATGACAGACTTAGATTACACAGCAATAATAATGAAGGGGGACTGGGACGCTGTAATGAACCCTATATTGGACAGATCTTGTAGTAAAGCCAGGAAAAAGAACCAAGGAAAACTCCTCGTGTCCTTTTTTAAACTGATGGAAAATAAAAAACTAGTAGATGTTTGGAGACATCTCTATTTGGGGG
>NW_024811631.1:0-2726 GCF_019175285.1 Sceloporus undulatus | reverse complement strand
TCCTGGGACCGGTGGTCCTTCTGAGCCAGCTTCATGGACACCGTCCCCTCCGCCTTCAGCTCTGTGAGGTTATTCTGGTGCTCATAGAGCAGGTGCTTCACTTTCTGTTTGTAAACCTGAGACGAGAAAAGGAGGTCAAGGCTCAACTCACAGGACCAGAATCCTCAAAAGCAATTTCCTCAAGCTCCCATTAACACCCATCAGCAAGGACACATCATTCTGTAGAGCACCTGACAAAGCTCAACTCAATGTGGGTGATTCAGTGCTGTTCCGGTGAAGGAAGGGGCAAAGAGGGAAGAAATGGGTGAGACCCCCCAAAGCCTCACCTTGATCTCCACTTGGTGACGCTCTTCTGCCTCCTCCATTTCGCGGTCCTTGTTGCGCAGTTCTGCCTTCTTCTCGTCCAACTGCCGCCGCGTGATCTCCCAAAAGGTGTGGATCTTGTCCCGCTCCAGCTGGAAGTAGTTGCGCTCCTCTCTCTCACGGTCCAACTCCTCCCGGATCCGCCCAATGTGTTCGTCCAGCTGCACGACCGATGAAAGGGGGTCAGCCCATGTCAGGGATGGATGGAGAGGATGAAGAGGGACCCACACATATAGCACACAAGTTGTACATGCGCAGGGCTCCTTTGCTATCAAGGTCTGAGGGCAGTGTTTTTTAATTTTGTTTCTTAACTTTATCCTTTTATTTAAAAACAAACAATTCAGTACAAAACAAATACAGAAATAACTTTCCATTACTTGATCACTGATATGTTTTTTTTCTCCATTTCTCGTGTCAAACACAGACCTAATCTTATATTTCTTAACTGAAGTGATGTTTTTAATGGAGCAAATTTTCTGCAAAATTATATTGATGACATTTATGTAATAAACTTGGCTATGAGAAAATGGAACTGCATATTTATCAACATTGAATAAACACTTGGTTCTGGGGGGGTTTTGTAGCAGAGCGGGGAATCATGAAGCCCTCCAGATGCTGTTGGACTGCGACTCCCAGCAGCCCTAACCAGCACAGATGGGAAATGAAATGGTGGACATGCCCCAGCCTTGCTCACCTGCTCCTTGGTCATGCCCTCGGGCGGAAGGGCATCCACCACCGGGCTTTTCCCTTTGCCCTTCTTGCCCCCTCCAGCTTTCTTCTCAGCTTTCTTTTTCGGCGCCTGGAAGGAGGAAAGGAGGAAGAGAGGGAGAGACATGAGCAAGTGGGACTGATGTGAAGTCAAGGGCTTTCACGGCTGGCATCCATAGTTTTTTGTGGGGTTTTCAAGATACATGGCCGTGTTCCAGAAGGATTTATTCCTGACATTTTGCCTGCATCTGTGGCTGGCATCTTTAGAGAAAGGAATTCTGGACCGTGCCAACAACTATTCAGGATGCACAGGGAAGCCATTGAAATCCAGAAAAACCTAGACAACTTCAACAGGAAAGAAGAAACCCTGAAAGTGAACAAACTTTGGCTCTCAGTCCTGAAAAAACCCCAAAATCAAGACCCAGCAAATGCAAATGAAAAGCCCCCAGGGATAATGGGGTTTCCCAGCAGACAATGGATCATTAAGTAAATACACACTCTATAGGCCTTGCCATTCAATAACAGAACAATAAACGAATTAACATGGAAATGGCTTCCTCTCAGCCAAAAGTATATGCACTCCTCCCTCCACATTCCCTGGGGTTAAGGGCACAGGACCCCCCTTAAAGGGGAAAAACCACAAAGAAGAAAAACATGTTTTTACCTGAGATGACACCTCTCCAGAAATCTCTAGGTCCTCCAGGGCAACTCTGTGGTCAACATCTGCCAGACATTGACCACAGAGTTGCGCTGGAGAAACTACAAAGGCCTAGTGGAGTGTCTTCTCTAGGCAGCTCTAGGTCCTCCAATGCAACTTTGTGGTCCATGCCCAACAGACATTGACCTCAGAGTTGCACTGGAGGAGCTACAAAGGCCTAGCAGAGTATTCCCTCTAGGAATCTCTAGGTCTTTCAGTGCGGCGTTTAGTTAAAGTTGACCATAGAGTTGCACTGGAGGAGGAACTAGATATTCCTAGAGAGAACATATTAATCAAATCCGTGAATAACCAAATCTGCAAATATCAAAGCCACAAATATGGAGGGATGAGTGTGTGTGTGTGTGTGTGTGTGTGTGTATATATATATATATATCTTCCATGCCATCATTCTCTGAAGATGCCACCGCAGCTGCTGGGGAAACATCAGGAATAAAGTCTTCCAGAACCCTGCCTCAGAGCCCGAAAAGCCCACAAAAACCTAAGCGGGGCTGAGCTTCAGGACTGGCAGAAATGCCTATGCCTTCAGTGGGGCAGCAATGGTGGCATCTGCGCTTCCAAAGTCACCTGTCTGGACGCCACTTGAATGGCCATGGCTCCACACTCTGGAATATATATCCATCTATGTATGGGACTCTTTGAACCCTGGTCCCCAGAGATTCAAAGGAGCCACTTGGACACCCACTGGGTGACCGTGGGCAAGAAGCCTCAGTTGAACCAGTTGAATGCAAACCCCCTCTGAGCAAATATCATAATGATGATGATGATGATGATGATATATGAATATAGCAATATATAATTGGGGACAAGGATTGAGTGTTGGGCTGTAGGACTCTGGAGACCAGGGTTCGAATCCTGCCTCAGCCATGGGAACCCACGCTCTCTCGGCCAAGGAAAGCCTATGGAAGGTCCCCCTTGGGGCTGCCAGAAGCCACACACC
>NW_024811630.1:0-2726 GCF_019175285.1 Sceloporus undulatus | reverse complement strand
CCAGGTTTCCTACCGTTCCGTAGATTCTCCCTTTCCTGTCCATTGCCAGATAGAAGCCGCTGTGGATGGAGCGGACGACCACGGTGCCCACGTTCACAGAACGGATTTCCATGATGCCTGGAAGAAAAAAGATGGACAACATGGACTATTTTATTTCAAAATTGACGTGCAATTTTCTCAGAAAGAGAAACAAGCAACAGAAATTATTACCAAAACTGTATATCGCAGTCTAAGGAAGCATCCAGACTGCAGAAATAACCCAGTATGAGACCATTTTAACTGTCATGGCTCAGTGCTGTGCAATTCTGGGATTGGTAGTTGTGTAAGATATTTCGCCTTCTCTGTCAGAGAGGTTGGGTGCCACAACAAACTATAAATCCCTGAATTTCATAGCATTGAAACAGGACAGTTAAATTCTAAGTGTTCTCATTTTAAGAATCCATAAATATGGTGCCTTCTTGGAAATCCGTTGGCTGGCAGGGGCAAAGGCAACAATATCTGGCCAGAGTTTTTTCCCGACTCTACTTTCCAGTTCCAATTCCAAAATCATTATCCCCAAAGGGAGCTATCCCTTTGCCCTCTGCACTTCAGAAATAATGCAGTTTGACGCTGCTTTAACTATCACGGCTCCATTGAATCCTGGGGTTTGCATTTTGTCGAGGCCCCAGAGTGCTCTGACAGGGAAGGCTCCACAGCTCACAAAACTACAAATCCCCAGAATTCCATAGCATTGAGCCATGGCAGTTAAAGTGGTGTCAAAGTGCATTATTTTCACGGTGCAGATGCATCCTGTTGCAGAACTGCAACAGTGAAGTGTGAGGATGGGCATTCAGTCGCTGGCAAGAGTGCTCTGATACGCATCAAGTATTGCATCAGGCACTGCAGAGTGCCAGTGGCCATCTCATGTACTGGGCACTTCCGAGGGCCCTTGAGCATTTATGATGTGCATTGAACGTTTGTAATGCACATCGGGCACCTTGGATATTCAATGACAGCTCCTGTTGTGCTCTGACACTTCTAGTTTGATGTCTGGATGTGCATTGGGAAGTGTCCCAGTGCACATTGGTGCCCATTGCAAATTGACCATGATGCATAGGTCAGGTCAAGGAGAGAGCCAGCATAGTGTAGTGGTTTTGGTGTTCGACTATGGAGTTTATCACACGGGGTCAATTGGAAATGTAAATGGGGTTTATCCCATGAAAACCGCACATTCGCGATTAAGATTTACACACGACATTGTGATTAAAGTAGCATTATCCCAGGAACATCCCATGAAAATCCTGCATTCACGATAAAAGTTTTTGCACAATGTCATGATCAAAAGTGACCAAAGCGCCATTAACTCAGGAATAACCAGCAATAAACAGCAACAAATCATTCAGGGGGAAATCCCGTGAATGACTAGTTGCTGTTTATTGCCTGGTTAATCCCTGGTTATTCCCGAGATAATAACTGCTGTGTGTCAAAATCTTAATCACGCTTTAAGAGCAATTGCGTGATTGTCACGGGATAAACCCTGTTTAAACTTCCAATTCCCCCTGTTTGATAAACACTTATGATTTCTGGAGACCAGGGTTCAAATCTCAGCTCAACCATGAAACCCACTCAGCAACCTTAGGCAAGCCGCACTCTCTCAGCTTCAGAGGATGGCCATGGCAAACCCACTCTGAAGAAACCGGCCAAGAAAACTCCATGATAGATTTACCCTAGAGTCGCTATACGTTGGAAATGATTTGGAGGCACACAAGACACACGGAAGGCCATTCACAAAGACACAAAGTCCCAGGCGGAACATCATCTGTAAGTTAAAATGATTTGCCACCAGACTTGGTGCTTTCTCTAATGGGACCAGAAGCAAAAACCACAGTAATGTTTTGGACCTTTAAGCACTTTGATTCCTGCTTAAAAGCATTTCTGTAATGTTGGTTCGGTTGGTTGGTTGCGCATGCCCTGGAATGCGCCTTTAAGAACAGAATGGGGCCAATTGTCAGATTTGTTGTAGCTGTGTGCCTTCAAGTCGTCCCTGACTTATGGTGACCCTAAGACGGACTTATCATGGGGTTTTACTGGCAAGATTTGTTCAGAGGAGGTTTGACATTGCCTTCCCTTGAGGCTGAGAGAGTGTGACTTGCCCAAAGTCGCTGAGTGGGTTTTATATGGTCAAGCCGGGATTCAAACACAGTACCACTATGTCATGCTGACTCATGAGATTTATACTTAGTCTGATGTCCTGGTTATTTTCTTAACCAGTTAGTAGATTTTTGTGGTTTCCTCCTAGAAAATGGCCGGTTTTGCTGGTTTTTTTGTTTTGTTTGCATAGTGTGAAACAAACTAGACAGTAGGAACTACTATTCAAACAGAGTTTTATTCAAATCCTAAGCAAAAAATGCAAACAGGTAAAACGTCTCATTTCCCCTAAATGTGAAGGAAGGACCTAGTCCTCATGTTCTAAATCAATAACCGGACTAATCTCATGCCAGGAATTGTTTCTGGGATTGTCTGCATTCTCCTCCACTGAGTTACATTTCCTAAACTATAATTTAAAGAGTTTGTTTTACGGCAAACACATCCACCGCTTTGGTCGCGTTAAACTTGGGGTGTTTTCTGCTGCTCCAGAGACTAGGACAGAAACCAATAGATTCCCATTAAGAGAAAAGAGATTCCGCCTAAACTTTAAAACTACCAATTTTATACTGTAAGAGAATTAAGTGGAAACCGGGGTTATC
>NW_024811629.1:0-2726 GCF_019175285.1 Sceloporus undulatus | reverse complement strand
CGCTTGAGCTTTTCTGACTTTACCCTACAAATGCCTGCTATTTCTTTTAATTCCTTTTTCGTGATTTCCCCCTTTTTCCATTTCTTATACATCTTCCGTTTCAAACTTAGCTCGATAGAAAGTTCCTTAGTCATCCATCCTGGTTTCTTGAGACACCTCCCGTTTTTCTTTCTCACTGGAACTGTTAGAAATTGTGCTTTCAGTATCTCCCTTTTGAGAAAGTCCCATCCGTCCTGAACTCCTTTATCTTTTAGTATTTCTGACCATGGAATTGCCCTCAATACTTCTCTAAGTTTACTGAAATCCGCTCTCCTAAAGTCTAGGATGCGTGTCAGACTATGCCTGGCTTCTCCTTTCCATTGTGTAACAAACTCCAAGAAAACATGGTCAATGTAAAGTCGAAGGCTTTCAAGGCCGGCATCCATAGTTTTTAGTGGGTTTTTCGGGGTATGTGGCCATGTTCTAGTAGAGTTTCTTTCTGACATTTCCCCAGCATCTGTGGCTGGCATCTTCAGAGAGATCACTCCCTGAAGATCACAGCCACAGATGCTGGAGAAACGTCAGAAAGAAACTCTACTAGAACATGGCCACATAGCCCGAAAAACCCACAAAAAAACTATAGAACATGATCACTTTCACCTAAGGATCCCACCACTTGTCCCCCATTTAACCAGGTCATCCCTGTTGGTTAGGATCAGATCTAAAATAGCTGACCCCCTTTTGCTTCTTCTGCCTTTTGGACAATGAAATTGTCTTTGAGGCAAGTGAGGAATTTGCTAGACCTTGAGGATTTGGCTGTGTTTGCCTTCCAGCAAATATCAGGATAGTTGAAGTCACCCATCACTGCTGCATCTCTCTTTTCTGAATGTGTGGTCATCCTCTGAGGCAGCCTTCCCTGGAACAGGCTTCTGGGGGAGTCTCCGGCCAAGTGAAATTCCCCCCACTCACCCTTTGGCCCAGCTCTGGTCAGTCGAGTGAAAAGTGCTGGAAAATGGTCCTAGTGAAATTTGAGATTTATAGATTAAGCGCAGCGGCAGCAGCCTGTGATCCACCAGTATATATATATATATGTGTGTGTGTGTGTGTGTGTGTGTTTATATATGTGTATATATGAGATTCTGATAAATGAAGAGAATACATTGGTGAAGTAAAAATGAGACTTTGTTGGTGCAGAGCATTCCTGTAGGGTCAAAGAAAGTAAGAACGTAAGCCTAACCTTTATAACTCTTGCCAGAGGCTTCCAGGCTCAGTCTTTGCCAATGGGAAGAGCGAGAGACCTTTGTCAGCAGCCATTTTGACTGAGTGAGTTTTTCCCCGCCAAAGAAAGTAAATCTTCCATAGTGGAAACCATATGCTGCGGCAGTGAAGCCCTCCCTATAGCTGACCCCTAAGAAGTGCAAGGCCAGCATCCTCAGGGGGAGATGGGGGAGGAGGGCCTTGTGGTGTCCATCTTGGACCAAGGCAGATAAGGAGAAGGAGACCCCACTTTCAGCCCCACTGATGACTCAGTGGCCAGAGAGGAAACCAAGGCAGCCCCAGGCCCCTTCCTCTGGGCTCTCTAGGGCCAAGCCTTGGGGTGGAGGGAGGCTGGAGACTCCTTTCTCTGGCCTCATATAAGTGGGGGGTAGATGGGGTCCCTTGGGGAAGGAAGGTGGCTCTTTGCGGCCTGAGTCCCAGAAGAGGGAATAGGGCAGTGAGTGTCACTCTGGTCCAGTCCGGTGGGTGAAGAGGGAGGGTCCTTAGGGAGAGACCCCCTTCTCCCTCCTCTCTGTTGACCCCCAGGAAAGAAGGAAGGGGTCCTGGCTGACTCAGGGAGGGGGCGGGGGTCAGGGGGGGCATTGGTGCTTCACAGCCATTTGGCCCAGCCCTCCTCCTCCCCTTCCTCCTCAGAGTGAAGCCTGATGGGAATTTTTCTTTCTTGAAATTCCTTAGGAAACTCAGGAAATAGGAGAGATACCTTAATCTTAGCAGCAAAACAAATACAGCAGAATAGTAATAATAATAATGATGATAGGATTTATTTATATGCTGCCCAATCACTGGGAATCCGGGCGGCTTACAACAGAGGGGATAATAGACGGTTCCCTGCCCTCAAGCTTACAAGCTAAAAGACATGAGACAAAAGGAGAAGGGAATGGTGAGGTGGGGAGAGGATCAGGTCCAGCATTCTTCTCTTCCTCTGAGGCCTGGACCAAGGCAGATGGACTGAGGGAGGGCTCTGCTTCGTCAGGCTAGCCCTGGTGGAGCTGGGACAGCCTATTCTCTCCCTCACAGGGCCAAGGATGACAGTTATGGAGGAAGGAGCCTCTATCTTCAGGCTAGCCCTGATGGAGCTGGGTCAGCCTATTCTCTCCCTCACAGGAAGGGTGACAGTTATGGAGGGAGGGTGCTCTCTCTTCAGGCTAGCCCTGGTGGAGCTGGGCCAGCCTATTCTCTCCCTCACAGGCTGAAGGATGACAGTTATGCAGGGAGGAGCCTCTTTCTTCAGGCTAGCTCTGATGGAGCTGGGCCAGCCTATTCTCTCCCTCACAGGGCCAAGGATGACAGTTATGGAGGAAGGAGCCTCTATCTTCAGGCTAGCCCTGATGGAGCTGGGTCAGCCTATTCTCTCCCTCACAGGCTGAAGGATGACAGTTATGGAGGGAGGGTGCTCTCTCTTCAGGTTAGCCCTGGTGGAGCTCGGCCAGCCTATTCTCTCCCTCACAGGCCGAAGGATGACAGTTATG
>NW_024811628.1:0-2727 GCF_019175285.1 Sceloporus undulatus | reverse complement strand
GCATGTCCCGGGAACCCGACCCATTATGCGACGCAGCTGACACGGAGCTTTTAAACCGGCAACTTATATTTGCGGCGTAGCAATTCTGACGTATCGGTGCAGCAGCTTACAGACAGAGCTGCGCAGGTACGTATCAAATCAAAAAGAAGCGGAAAAAAGCAGCACGGAAATAATTACCATGCTGAAGCAGACTTGAGATTCATTTACTCCAGCAATTTTTAATCCAACAACGACTCGTTAACAGAGTTGTCATGTTCATTTCTAGCCCTTCCTCTAAGCTTTTAACATCAGCCCAAAACACACAAATTCTGAAGATTTTGCCTATCACTGTATCCTGTATATAAAAATGTTATTTATATACCTTGGGCTTGCTAGTAGAGGTAGATCAGCCAACTGTGGCTTACATTTGATTGGATCAAAAATAAAATGGGGCAGTTCATTAAAAACCTAGAAACTGCTTTTTCATCTTATTCAACCTGGTCAAACCACATACATCAAATTTGTGTTCCACTCCACTCTCCCAGTCATCCCCTGTCACTTATAATCTCTCAATAGCCTCGCCAACCTTACTGACAATTATTGGACATAGGAGACAGCTATCTCTGTGGCGGTACTATGGTTGTGGAATTCCCCCCCCCCCCCCCCGATTGGTAACAACTTTGGGTACCAAGTCAAAACATGGCTTTTTAGTAAAGCTTTTGGGCCTAACTGATTTTTATTCAGGCTGGCCATGTCTTATGGTTGTACTATTTAAAATGGTTTTAATCAGTTTTTAATTATTCAGTTTTAATTGATAAAGTATTTTATTTAGTTTTAATCTTTTTAAACCATTTTTATTATTTGTTTAAAATTGATTTTTATTGTAAGCCACTCTGAGACTTTTGGATATAGGATGGGTTGTAAATATTTTTATAAATATATATTTAATAGGCTTTGTCCAGCTAAACACTGGTTAAACTTCACTCTCCAAAATTGGTTTGATTCAAGCATGTCTGGAGCTGGTTGGCAAAAGGCTCCATGCTAGGTATATTTGGCACTGTCTTAAGTTATGAAGATGTTCCTGATCCAGGAATGTTTCTTTAGGAGTGGTCTTACAACCACCTTTTTAATGACGGTCTAGCATGGGGTGGGTCCTGCACCTCTCTGAAATCTCCACTGGTTGTCATAAAAGAGGATACAATGGAGACAGAAAATATTTCTTTACTTTAGCACTTTCACTGTGCCTTAGAATACTCAGATGTAAGCATGTAGAAGTGTTCATATATATATATATATATATATATATATATATATATGCTGAATTCTATGAGCTATTCTCCATATCACTCATGGCTTCTTGGTCTGAGCTTTTGGAAACAGAGTGGGGCTTTCCAAACTGCTGCAGTAGGGAGAATGATCAGGAGAAATCAGATGAACTGCCCAAATAATCTCTGCATTCAACAGATCCAACTAGAGCAGTGGTGGTGAACCTATGGAACACGTGCCCTCTCTCTGTGGGCACACACATCTGTTTGTCTTCTTCCTCTACCCTCTTGTCCCTTTAACTGTCTCTGGAGGGCAATTAAAGGGACAGGAGTGCAAGGTAAGAAGAAGAGCTGGGACGTGCCTGTTCCTCTTCTTCCCACTGCCTTCCTGTGTCTTTAAGTGACTTCCTGAAGCCAGTTAAAGGCAGGAGAAAGGGGAAGGAGTGGAGGGGGGTTGCCTTTGCCATCTCTTGAGGCGGAGAGACTGTGACTTGTATGTGTAATGTCTTTCAACTTATGACAATCCTAAGGTGAAACTATCATGCTTTTTTCTTGGCAACCCTCAGGGTGTGTGTGTGCTATTGCTAGCATGAGGGCAAGAGAGTGTGCCTTGGTTATCTGTGTATGTGTGTACCTTGAAGTCATTCTTGGTGACCCTAAGGTGAAACTATCACGTGGCAAGTTTTGTCAGAGGGAGATTTCCACTGCCTTCCTCTGAGGCTGACAGAGTGTGATGTGTGTGTTGTGCCTTCAAGTTATTTTTGACTTATTTTGACCCTAAGGTGTAACTATCTTGGAGTTTTCTTGGCAAGTTTCATCAGAGGGGGACTTGCTACTGCTAGCCTGAGGCTGAGTGTGTCTTGGGGTTTTTCCCCCCACATGGAAGTCCCACCCTTGGAAGTCCTGCCCCTCCAGCAGGTGAAAATCCTGCTCTCAGAAGCCCCCTCAGATCCCGGAAGTCCCCCACTGCCATCACCAGGTGACACCTGGTGTGGAAATGCCACTAAGTTTGGGTACTCAGTCTCTAAAAGGTTTGCCATCACTGAACTAAAGTAGTGGCTTGCACTTCTACTTGGGAGGAAGATGAGCCTAGAACTATCTGGAAACCATGTAGATTTCGAGGGGGAGACCATCTTAATGGGTCTCACAATTCATACAGGGGGAAATGCACTGTAAATCTAAATCTCAATAGAAGGTGATCTGACCATGTCCAAATATTCAGACACAGACTGAATGTTGCCTCTTTCAGATCACCCTCTTCCAGTCCACTTGAGAAAACCCAATCCAAAGACACTCCCCAGGTGTTTGGGTTCCCATTGAGTCCTTAGAAGTCTCAGTATGAATTCTGTTATCAATAACTTTGGGGGCCTCAACACTATACATATGTAAGACCAGGGGTAGGCAACCTTTTTGAGCCGGGGGCCGGGTTGCTGTCCCTCAGGCGACTGGGGGGCCGAAGCTGGGGGGTGGAGCTTCGACCCTC
>NW_024811627.1:380-2727 GCF_019175285.1 Sceloporus undulatus | reverse complement strand
GTAGAAGCACCCATGTCTTGTTTTTACCCTCTTAATAATGGTTTCCCTTAAAAAAGGTAGTTTGTTTTAGTCTCTAACCCTTATTTTTGTTGTTCTTGTTTGTTTCTATGTTTATCTGGTAATAACATGAGATGGTCTGGTATGCCTCCTTCCTTCTTGCCTGAAAATCTATTAATAAGAAAACTGGGGAAACTTTTAAAACCTCCCAAAGGAGCTACTTTTGGCCTTTTTTGGGGGACAAGCCTCCTCTTAGAAACCAAAGCCCAATGTTTGTGAAGAAGAATAATAATAAGGCTTGTATTAAAACTATCATCCCCATTTCTGATTCCTTTTAAAACCCATGTTCCCCAGAAGGAGCAGAGCTGTGTAATAAGAAAACCCTCTCAGAAAAGAGACACAAAAGAGACACAAAGAGACACACTTCCTTCCTTTTGGCCCAAGGAGCCTGGCCTCCTTCTGACTCTGGAGCCTCAGGAGAGAAAGAGAGGACTCTCTTCAACTGAGACTCAGAGAAGGTTCCGGAACTTTATTCCCCACAGTCACAAGAAGCACAAAATGGCCGTCTCTGCCTCAGCATTTGGCAGTTGGAAATTTGAGGCCGTCAGGGAACCCAAAATGGAGGATGAAAGGGCCCCAAAGTCAGAAAGGATCCCAAAAAGGATTTCCCAACCTTAAAACACCTAAACGTTTTCCTGATGCTATAATTTAGAGACTCCCTGAGGCAGTCTATATAAGTAACTCTTTATAAGTCTTTGAAAATAAATAAAGTTATGAATAATAATAATAAGAAGAAACATTAACCAAGAGCTATTTCTCCCTGTGGCTTTTCCCTCTGAGGCCTCTGTGCATGCCCAGGAGCCCCTTCTTCTTCTCCTTTTTCCCCTGAAGAATCCTCCAGAGGCCTCTCCTAAGCCTTTCTCCTCCTCTTCCTCAGGCCCTTCCTCTAACACTCCCTCCTCCTGCTCCTCCTCCTCTTCCTCAGGCCTTTCCCTAAGCTTCCTCCTCCTCCTTCTCAGGCCCTCCTTCTTAGCCTTCTCCTCCTCCTCCTTTGTCCTTTCCTCTAAGCCTGCCTCCTCCTCATGCTCTTCCTCTAAGCCCTCCTGATCCTCCTCAGATCCTTCCTCTAAGCCTTCCTCCTCCTCCTCCTCCTCCTCAGGACTTTTCTCTAAGCCTTCCACCTCCTCCTCCTCAGGCCCTTCCTCTAATTCCTCCTCCTCCTCCTCCTCCTCCTCCTCCTCCTCAGGCTCTTCCTCTAAGCCCTCCTGCTACTCCTCCTCATGTCCTTCCTCTAAAAGCCCTCCTCCTTCTCAGGATCTTCATCTAAATGCCCTCTTCCTCCTAAGGCCCTTCCTATAAGCCTTCCTCCTCCTCCTCAGCCCCTTCCTCTAAGGTTTCCTTCTCTTCCTCTTCCTCCTCCTCCTCCCCCCTCCCCCAAAAAGTCCAGTACTCCTCTCCGCTCTTGGGAGTCTCCATGGGCCATGAAATTTCAGAGGAGGAATCAAAGAGAGAGAGAGAATGTGTGTATGTTTTTGCACATCTCCTTCTTTTTAGGTAAAAGAGGAGCAGCTCTGGTGTTGAAGCTCTTTCAACACTCCTTGCCCAAGGCTGAAACTTCGAGGGAGGAGGCTGTTTCAACTGGGATGGACATCCTATAATCCACCAGATGTTACACTGCAACCTCATGCTGATGCTCCATGCTCAAAGGACTGAAATGAGACTATTATGAGTTCAGAGTGGTGCTCCTTCTCTGAAGAAATGAGACGGTACTATTGTGACCTCAGGCTGTTGTTCTTTACCTGAAGGATTAAGACTGGCCCATTGTGACTTCAGGTTGATGTTCCTTGCCTGAAGGATTGAGAGGGGACTATTGTGACTTCTCAGTGGTGCTCTTCACCTGAAGGATTGAGATTGGCCTGATGCTCCTTGTGGTAGCATTGAGACTTTTCCATTGTGATCTCAGAATCATAGAATCCTAGAAACCTAGAGTAGAAAGAAACTGCTAAGGCCATCCAGGCCACCCACTGCCATGCAGGAACTCTCAATCAAAGCATCACTGGCAGATGGCCATCCAGCCTCTGCTTAAAGACCTCTAAGGAAGGAGACTCCACTGCACTCCGAAGAAGGAGTCTGTTCCACTGTCGAACAGCCCTTACTGTCATGAAGTTCCTCCTAATGTTGAGGTGGAATCTCTTTTCCTGTATTTGCATGCATTGTTCCGGGTCCTGTTCTCTGGAGCAGCAAAAAATAGGCTAGCTCCCTCCTCAATATGACATCCCTTCAAATATTTCAACAGGGGTATCATATCACCTCTTAACCTTTTCTTCTCCAGGCTAAACATCCCCAACTC
>NW_024811627.1:0-317 GCF_019175285.1 Sceloporus undulatus | reverse complement strand
GCTCTCTTAGTCGTTCCTCTAGGTTTCATGGTTTCCAACTCCCAGGAAGGAGTGTGTTCCACTGTCGAACAGCCCTTACTGTCATGTAGTTCTTCCTAATGTTCAGATGGAATCTCTTTTCCTGTACTTGCATGCATTGTTCCGGGTCCTGTTCTCTGGAGCAGCAAAAAATAGGCTAGCTCCCTCCTCAATATGACATCCCTTCAAATATTTCAACAGGGGTATCATATCACCTCTTAACCTTTTCTTCTCCAGGCTAAACATCCCCAACTCTCTTAGTCGTTCCTCATAGGGTTTCATGGTTTCCAGACCCTTCA
>NW_024811626.1:0-2727 GCF_019175285.1 Sceloporus undulatus | reverse complement strand
CCTTAGCCAGTGCTCTTGGGGTCCTCTGCCATAGCCACCACCAAGGATGGGGGGAAAGGCAGGAGAGAGAAGAAGGGAAGTCCAAGAAAACTCTCAAACCGCTTACTGAGAAAGGAAAAACTTTGCTGGCTCAAACAAACACATCGTGCTAGGAGCTTAGGCAGGAACAAGACTAAGGCCCAGTGGGGCTAGCGCCTCCCTATATAGGGCCTGGTCTTTTGTTTATTGTTCCTGCCTACAGAAGTGAATAGGAGGAGCTTAACCCAGAATACAGGAGGTTAGGACCCTGTCTGCTGGGAGACATGCAGGAACACATAGAACACTAGAGTCAGAAGGGAATACTAAAAGCCATATTGTCCAACCCTCCTTCTGCCATGGAGGAATACATAGGATCTTATAGTCAGAAGGGACTATTAAGGGCCATATTGTCCAACCCTCCTTCTGCCATGCAGGAATACATAAGACCCTAGAGTCAGAAGGGACTACTAAGGGCCATACAGTCCAACCCTCCTTCTAACAATCAGAAATACATAGGAACCTAGAGTCAGAAGGGACTACTAAGGGCCATAGAGTCCAACCCTCCTTCTAACAATCAGAAATACATAAGACCCAAGGGTCAGAAGGGACTACTAAGGGCCATAGAGTGCAACCCACCTTCTGCCATGCAGGAATACATAAGACCCTAGAGTCAGAAGGGACTACTAAGGGCGATAGCGTCTAACCCTCCTTCTGCCATGCAGAAATACATAGGACCCTAGAGTCAGAAGGGACTACTAAGGGCCACAGAGACCAAACCTCCTTCTGCTAGGCAGGAATACATAGGATCCTAGAATCAGAAAGGACTACTAAGGGCCACAGACTCGCACCTTACTTCTGCTATGCAGGAATACAAAGGACCCGAGAGTCAGAAGGGACTACAAAGGGCCATAATGTCCAACCCTCCTTCTGCCATGCACGAATACACAGGACCCTAGAGTCAGAAGGGACTACTAAGGACCATATTGTCCAACCCTCCTTCTGCCATGCAGGAATACATAGGACCCTAGAGTCAGAAGGATTACTAAGGGCCATATTGTCCAACCCTCCTTCTGCCATGCAGGAATACATAGGTTCCTCAAGTCAGAAGTGACTACTAAGGGCCATAGAATCCAACCCTCCTTCTAACAATCAGAAATACATAGCACCCTTGAGTCAGAAGGGAATACTAAGGGCCATAGAGTCCAACCCTCCTCCTAACAATCAGAAATACATAGGACTCTAGAGTCAGAAGGGACTACTAAGGGCCATAGAGTGCAACCCACCTTCTGCCATGCAGGAATACATAAGACCCTAGAGTCAGAAGGGACTACTAAGGCCGATAGCGTCCAACCCTCCTTCTGCCATGGAGGAATACATAGGACCCTAGAGTCAGAAGGGACTACTAAGGGCCATATTGTCCAACACTCCTTCTGCCATGCAGGAATACATAGGATCCTAGAGTCAGAAGGGACTACTAAGGGCCACAGAGTCCAACTCTCCTTCTGCCATGCAGGAATACAAAGGACACTAGAGTCAGAAGGGTCTACTACAGGCCATAATGTCCAACCCTCCTTCTGCCATGCAGAACGACATAGGACCCTACAGTCAGAACGGACTACTAAGGACCACAGAGTCCAATCCTGCTTCTGCCATGCAGGAATACATAGGACCCTAGAGTCAGAAAGGATTACTAAGGGCCATAATGTCCAATCCTCCTTCTGCCATGCAGGAATACATAGGACCATAGAGTCAGAAAGGATTACTAAGGGCCATAATGTCCAACCCTCCTTCTGTCATGCAGGAATACATAGGACCCTAGAGTCTGAAGGGACTACTAAGGGCCACAGAATCCAACCCTCCTTCTGCCATGCAGGAATACAAAGGACCCTAGAGTCAGAAGGGACTACTAAGGGTCACAGAGTCCCACGTTACTTCTGCCATGCAGGAATACAAAGGACTCTAGATTTAGAAGGGACTACTAAGGGCCATAGGGTCCAACCCTCCTTCTGCCATGCAGGAATACAGAGGACGCTAGAGTCAGAAGGGACTACTAAGGGTCACAGAGTCCAACCTTCCTTCTGCCATGAAGATATACATAGGATTCTAGAGTCAGAAGGGACTACAAAAAGCCACAGAGTCCAACCCTCCTTCTGCGATGGTGGAATACATAGGATCTTAGAGTCAGAACGGACTACTAAGGGCCATAATGTCCAACTCTCCTTCTGCCATGCAGAAATGCATAGGACCCTAGAGTCAGAAGGGACTACTAAGGGCCACAGAGACCAAACTTCCTTCTGCTAGGCAGGAATACATAGGACCTTAGAATCAGAAAGGACTACTAAGGGCCACAGACTCGCACCTTACTTCTGCTATGCAGGAATACAAAGGACCCGAGAGTCAGAAGGGACTACAAAGGGCCATAATGTCCAACCCTCCTTCTGCCATGCACGAATACACAGGACCCTAGAGTCAGAAGGGACTACTAAGGACCATATTGTCCAACCCTCCTTCTGCCATGCAGAAATACATAGGACCCTAGAGTCAGAAGGATTACTAAGGGCCATATTGTCCAACCCTCCTTCTGCCATGCAGGAATACATAGGTTCCTCGAGTCAGAAGTGACTACTAAGGGCCATAGAATCCAACCGTCCTTCTACCAATCAGAAATACATAGCACCTTTGAGTCAGAAGGGACTACTAAGGGCCATA
>NW_024811625.1:0-2727 GCF_019175285.1 Sceloporus undulatus | reverse complement strand
CCTACCACTACAATGTGCTCCCATTCGGCTTGGCCACAGCTCCTCGAGTGTTCACGAAGTGCATGGCCCCAGTAATAGCCTACCTCCATCAGAGGGGATTCAACGTTTTTCCTTACCTGGACGACTGGCTACTGACAGCTCCGTCAAGACGGGAGCTTCAGAACGCAATTCACTTTACCCTACACCTCTTGCCAGAATTGGGCCTTGTAGTGAACCTGGAGAAGTCCCACTTGACCCCCTCCAAGCAGGTCCGCTTCATCGGCTCCATTCTCAACTCCGAAGAGTCTATGGCCTATCTTCCTCAAGACCGCTTCCAGGCCCTGTCAACCGCAGTGCGCGCCGTCTACTCGCGCAGGAGACTCAAGGCCAGGGACATCCAGGTCGCCTTGGGGCACATGGCCTCCACTACATTCGTCACCCCATGGGCACGACTGCGTCTCAGGCCTCTTCAGTCATGGTTCCTCTCCGTTTTCAACCCATTGACAGACTCACCGAACAGGTGGCTCACCGTACCGAGGTCCGTGACCGCCTCCCTCCAATGGTGGCTAGACTCCCAAAACGTGTGCATAGGTATGCTCTTCATCCAGCCTCAACCACAGATGACCCTGACGACAGATGCGTCGATGGAAGGCTGGGGTGCACACCTTCTGGACTTGTGCGTGAGAGAAAAGTGGTCGCAACAGGAACGTGCTCTCCACATCAACGCACTGGAAATGCTGGCTGTCGAGAAGGCGCTGAAGGCGTTCGAGTCCACCGTGACAGGCAAGGTGATTCTGCTCAGGACCGACAATACAACGGTGATGTACTGTGTCAACAAACAGGGAGGCACCAAATCCAGAACTCTCCTGGACATCACGTTGAGGATCTGGGACTGGTGCATCCACAAACACATCCTTCTCCAGGCGATTCAGCTGCCAGGAGACGAGAACACCTTAGCAGATCAACTCAGCAGGACATCAACTTGCCACGAATGGAGGCTTCATCCAGAAACAGTCGGCGACCTGTTTTGTCGGTGGGGAGTTCCCCAAGTCGACCCGTTTGCAACAGCCTCCAACAGCCATTGTCCCCAGTTCTGTTCTCGGGTGCGACACGAGAGTCCTCTCGGAGATGCATTCGCCTTCGATTGGTCCCGGGAAACGATCTACGCTTTTCCCCCGTTTCCGCTGCTGACCAGGGTGGTGTCCAAGATGTCGAGAGAGGGAGTCGACGCGATCCTCATCACCCCGTGGTGGCCGAGACAGCCGTGGTTTCCGCTGCTTCTGCGCCTTTCCAACAGCAAGTTTCTCCGACTGGAGCCGAGGCCGGACCTTCTCACCCTCCAAGAGGGGAAAGTCCGGCATCCCGACATCGACTCGTTGCCGATGGTGGCTTGGAGGCTCTGGCGCTGACGGCACTGCCTCCGTCGGTGCGGGAGGTAATCCGTGCTGCGCATAGGCCTGCAACCCAGAGATCCTATGCTTCCAAATGGAAGAGATTCCTTGCGTTCCTTGCTGAAAGGAATCTGTCGCCGGAGGGCATCACTGTGCCAGTGGCGCTTGATTTTTTGATGTCATTGGTGGATGCGGGGCTGTGTCTCGCATCCATCAAATGTTATCTGTCTGCTATTTGTTCTCATTTTCAGTATGATGGTTTGCCTTCCTTTTTCAGGGACCCTCTGGTGAAAAACTTTTTAAAAGGGTGCAATAACCTCTACCCCCAGGTTTCTCTCCCTGCCCCGGCTTGGAGCTTGGAGGTTGTGTTGGCTGCCCTCCAATCCAAGCCCTTTGAGCCCTTGGCCACAATGGACTTAAGACTTTTAACTTGGAAGACAGTCTTCCTGGTGGCCATCACATCAGCTTGCAGGGCAGGAGAACTTTGTGCCCTGCGCAGGGATGAACCTTTCCTCCGGTTCCACAAGGACAAGGTGGTACTCCGGACTGACATCACCTTCCTCCCTAAGGTGGTCTCCCTTTTTCACATGTGTCAGGACATTGTGTTGCCGACCCTGGCTTCGAACCCATCGACTATGGAGGAACGCAGCCTCCATATGCTGGACGTTAGGAGAGCCTTGGCTTTCTATTTGGACAGGACTATGGGTTCGAGCTGTTCCGAAAGACTTTTCCAGTGTTATTCGGAACCAAGAAAGGGTTTGCCGGTGTCGCCCCAGAGACTCTCGAAATGGGTGGCCAATACCATCCGCCTTTGTTATGAACTGTCGGGGAAACCGATACCGGTCAGGGTCCGCTCGCATGCGACCAGGGCGGTTGCAGCATCCTCTGCCTTTCTGGCTGGCATTCCGTTAGCTGATGTTTGCAAGGCTGCTGTTTGGTCCCAGCCATTGACGTTTATAAAACATTATAGACTGGACACCAGGGCCATTCGGGACGCAGCCTTTGGGAGGGCTGTCTTGGTTTCTGGCTTGCATTAACAGTTTGTTATTGTGTGTATTACACATTTATGTAAAGGGTGCCTTTGAATTGGTTTATAATGTGCTCACTTGTGTTCACTTCCAGGGAGATGGGTCTTGCATGACCTTACATTTCTTCCTCAGGTTCTGCAGAGTTATTATTCACTGCAACTGTGGGTTATGCTTGCACAATGCCAATGGGTATGGTCGTGCGTGACCTTACATGCCCTTCTTATACCTTGCATGTTATGTCTACATTTGATCTGTTGTGCAAAAAACAGGACTGACTCTTTTATGGTTCACAGTTTATTGTTGTAATAAATTTACCTTGGTTTACCATA
>NW_024811624.1:2302-2727 GCF_019175285.1 Sceloporus undulatus | reverse complement strand
ACTCCAATCCAAAGCCATTCCGAATGGAGGGGGAAGTAGGTTCAATTTGAATCCAGGCAATTCACGTGATTAATTATCACACGTGAAGAGCAAAATTGTGGTCATTCCTGAGGCAAAGCGGAGCAAAATAATTTATCACCCCAGTACATACCATGTGGATTCACTGATTCGAACTAGGACCCTTGCGCATACTCAGTGGGGCTCTGAATGCATCATGAACCTTTGCACTTCCGGGGTGAAGAAGGAGGCCACTTCCTGTTTCACATGAATGCTAGCCTCACATAAATGATAGCTTCACATTTCTTTGTCCCTTCTATTTTATTCTATTTTTTACTCTATGTACTATATTTCAACAATTTAGCAATGCCCACAACTCCTGTCATGTGTAGTCTCGAATATATACAGCCACATCCAAATGTGTCCCA
>NW_024811624.1:0-2292 GCF_019175285.1 Sceloporus undulatus | reverse complement strand
CTCCGTGTCAATCATCCTATCCCTCTCTGCACCATCCGAATGTGTCCCCCTCCGTGTCAATCATCCTATCCCTCTCTGCACCATCTGAAGGTGTCCCCCTCCGTGTCAATCATCCTATCCCTCTCTGCACCATCCGAATGTGTCCCCCTCCGTGTCAATCATCCTATCCCTCTCTGCACCATCTGAAGGTGTCCCCCTCCGTGTCAATTATCCTATCCCTCTCTGCAACATCCGAATGTGTCCTGTGTCAGCCTTCCCTACATGCCCCACTTGCCTCTTCCAAATGTGTCCTGTGTCCTTGCCTGTATATAATATATATATAATATAATATAATAACAGGAGATGGAAGAAAACCTTGGGAAATCCCCCGATCACAGACAGCCGAGTTAAAAAGCATGGCCCTGCCCTCTTCACATCATAACTCTATAATGTTAAAATGTTTAATATGAACATACCCCCCCCCAAAAAAAAACCCTCTCCGCTTTACCCCAGCAACGTACCAGAAGAAAATGTGGCAAAATTGCAGTGCCACGTCATGGGGAATTTGCCACCTTGGAGGTTTGGGGAGGGGTGTACCATAGAATCATAGAGTTGGAAGAGACCGCAAGGGCCATCCAGTCCAACCCCCTGCCATGCAGGAAATCCAAATCAAAGCATCCCCGACAGATGGCCATCCAGCCTCCATTTGAAGACCTCCAAGGAGACTCCGCTACACTCCGAGTGAGTTTGTTCCACTGTCAAACAGCCCTTACTGTCAGGAAGTTCTTCCTAATGTTGAGGTGGAATCTCTCTTCCTGCAGCTTGCATCCATTGTTCCAGATCCTGTTCTCTGGAGCAGCAGAAAACAAGCTTGCTCCCTCCTCAATATGACATCCCTTCAAATATTTTAAACAGAGCTATCATATCACCTCTTAATCTTCTATTCTCCAGGCTAAACATCCCCAGCTCCCTGAGTAGTTCCTCATAGAGCATGGTTTACAGACCCTTCACCATTTTAGTCGCCCTTTGGACATGCTGTAGTTTCTCAATGTCCTTTTTGAATTGTGGTGCCCAGAACTGGACACAATATTCCAGGTGGGCCCTGACCAGAGCAGAATAGAATGGCACTGTTACTTCCCTTGATCTAGATACGATACTTCTATTGATGCAGCCTAAAATCACATTGGCCTTGTTAGCTGCTGCATCGCACTGATGACTCATGTTCAACTTGTGGTGTACTTGGACTCCTAGATCCATTTCACATGTAGTTTCTTTCAGCCAGGTGTCACCCATCCTATATCTGTGCATTTCATTTTTTCGCCCTAAGTGCAATACCTTACATTTCTCCATGTTGAAGTTCATTTTGTTAGCTCTGGCCCAGCTTTCTAGTCTGTTCAGATCATTTTGAATCTTGATCCTGTCCTCTGGAGTATTAGCTATTCCTCCTAATTTGGTGTCATCTGCAAATTTGATAAGTATTCCCCTAATTTCTTCCTCCAAGCCATTGATAAAGATGTTGAATAGCACTGGGCCCAAGACAGAGCCCTGAGGGACCCCACTGGTCACTTCCCTCCAGGATGAAAAGGAGCCATTGTTGAGCACCCTTTGGGTTCATCCGGTCAACCAGTTACAAATCCATTTAACAGTATCGGATTTGACATGACCTTGGAAAAAGATTTGTGAATCCGCCAGATCACCGAGTTCACCTACATCAGGAGTCACTTTGGATTGACTTTTTATTGGCCTTGGAATGGCTCCCCATAGAAAGCAATCGCATGGGATAATCTATCACGTTATAACATGAATTTGCATGGCTGGACCCAGAGTGGCTTTGGATTGGAGTTGTGATAAGGGCCCAAGACTCTGGAGATTTCCAGATAACCTAAGATGATGTCTCTGAACTTTTCCCAATCTCTATTGTTGCTTCGCCCAGTCGCCTGCTGGGGGCGCTCGAGTCCAACCAGTGGCAGGTCCAGTTGGACTTTCTGGCCCTTAGGCAGAGACTCTATGGTTCACGTCACGGGGTGAAGGAGACGCCTCTCCTTCGTTTTTAGCCCCGCCCCCGGGACCGGGTCACGTGACGCGGGGACCGAGCCAGCGGTTGCTATGGCGGCGTCTGCGGCCTTGTCGCTGCGAGTGGTGGCGGAGTGTGGGCGGAGCAAAGCCCGCGCGTGTGAGCTGCGGCTCCCGCACGGGACGGTGGATTGTCCGGTGTTCATGCCGGTGGGGACGCAGGGGACCATGAAGGGCCTCACCGCCGCGCAGCTGGACGGCCTCGGGTGCCGCCTGTGCCTGGGCAACACCTACCATCTG
>NW_024811623.1:0-2727 GCF_019175285.1 Sceloporus undulatus | reverse complement strand
GGGGGAATTTGCATGTGGATGCTGATTGGCTGAGGGGCAAATGGGATGGTGGAGAAATCCTTTTGAGGCTCTGGAGGTCTATAGGGAGTGACTATTAAATTGTGAGATAGGAGGGGGAATTTTCCACTCTGATAGCCATTAGGGCTGAAGGGCATGGTATAAATACCATAAGTAATTTAAAATAAAAAATAAAAGCAAAAACATATGGTTTTTGTTATTTGTGGTTTTTTCACATTCATGGGGGGTCCTTCGGCCCCAACCCCAGTGCATGTGGAGGGATGAGTGTATTCATTTGAGATTTGCCATTGCCTTTCCCTGCGTCTGAATGCCTTGTGAGTTTCCCAAGGTCATCCAGTGGGTTTCATGGCCGAGCTGGAAATCAAACTCTGGTCTCCAGAGTTGTAGTCCAACACTTTAGCTACTACATCACTCTGTCTCATATTGGTTGTCCTTCTAATGGCAGGCTAAGACCTTTTCGTTCGAAAGGCATTTAAAACAGAAAGCTTTTACAGAACATCCTGGGGGTGATGTACTGTTTCAACGTGTCTGGTTTTTAAGTACTTTTCACCTTTTTAATTGTATTCTATTTTTAAACAAATGCTCTGTTTTAATATTACAATAGTGTAATTCCATTTTAATTGTTACTTTTCTACGTTTTTAATTGTATCTTTGTGAGTTTTTTATTGGAAGTTTTTAGACAATAAGCTGCTTTGGGTCCCAATTTTGGGAGAAAACAACAACAACAACAACAACAACAACAACGAGGCCTTAGCCTTGCTCATACCTTGGTTCTTCTCATTGATAAGATGAAATTCTGCAGTGTTCGTGTCAGCCAGACTATTGCCAGAAGTGTCACACCAATTCCTTTTGGAGCTTTCAGTCCACAAAACTCACTGTGCATTGAATCTGAACATCCTGAAGGCATCATCCACCAAGCATCCTTTGTTTCCATGGAGACCACTGTGACCCATCACACAGGAAGCAAAGGTTTCCATAGCTACTTAGTTGGAAATAGGTTGGAGATAGCTAGTTGGAAAGTTCTGCTAAGTGACTTTCTCGATGTAGAATACTACAAGTAGTGTTAAAGAGAAGGTAAAACTGAAGACAAGAGCAGGTTCTGTCTTTGTAGAATACTTCAGGCTATGCATAGGAAGCATTTTCTTCAACTGAGAGGCAAAAGAACTAGTCAACAACAACAACCCTCTAGTCTTTTTGGACCAGGATTTTGTTGTTGTTGTTGTTGTTGTTGTTGTTGTTGTCGTTGGACATATAGTTTTTAGTTATGAAGTTATGCAGTATCCACTTTTGTGGGGCAATAGCAGTAACAAAGTCCTAAAGACATCACTCAGATTCACTAGCCGATGAAGCTGGGATCAAAGTATCTTTCCAACGAACAGCTTGATGAGTAGGAGGTCCGATAGCAAATGAGTTGGTGCTGATGTAATCAATAAACACTGACCAATCATCAAAAAAGGTGTCTGGTTTCTCTTGTCCCTTACAAAGTCAAAAAATATAAGAAAGCTTTCCCAATAACAAAGGGGCTGTAAAGATGGAGGCCACAGCAGACAAATGCTGTGGCCTCTGGGAGCCTTAAAAAGAACCCACTCCTGGCAGGTTCTTTTTATGGCATGTGTGGGGCACCATTGGCATGCTTGCGCTCAATTGTCATGTCTGTGTGGCGTTATTTGGGCACTGCGCTAGGCGAACGTCATCTTTGCATGCTCCATATGGACAGACGTGCAGAATGATGGTGCCTACATGCCAATAGTAAGACAGAGCACATGTGGACAGCCCTACATAACCCTAATTTTGGCTCCAGTCCGGTGCAAAGTGCCAGTCTGTACTGGGCCTACGTGTTCCAAACTCTTTCCTACCAGTTGCTTATTAGTACATTCCTATTTTCCAGCTTCTCACAGTTATATTTCTGGCTGCTGAGATGAGAAATATGATAAGCTTAAGATGTTTCAGATGAATGCTCTCTTTACAATAAATTGACAGCAAGAGAAGGCCCCGGAAAGAAGATTACAGTTTGTTTCACAATAAGAGAGATTTGCATCAGGGTTGCATTCCAAAAATCTTTAGCTTGGGGCAGTCCAACCATAAGTATTCAAAGGAGTCTAAGGTGTCACAGCCTCTCCAACATTTTGGAGAGACATTTTTCATCATCTGGGACAGTTTCACAGGCGTTAGATACCATTTGTATATTAATTTTAGGGTCTCCTCTTTTGTCAATGCCGATCTTGATTTATATGGGGGGGGGGGGTCCATGTGCATTCCCATGTGGCTTTGAAGATATTTATAATTAAATCCGATTGCTACATTAACCTAGTCTATTGATTTTTGCCATAGACAGATTGCACTACATTTTTGTATATAATGGCTGCCTCTCCCTTGCAGTTCTGTACCTTGTCCATGCATAATATTTCATAAAAGGTCATAGTACGAGGGTAGTTCCCTTGCAATATCACAAGTTCCCTGTGATATCTGCATACAGTTGTGGTTGACTTGTCGCAGGCTATCTGTCAGATTCGCTATGCTTTTTATTTTCCCGTTTGTAAATAAACCAGTAAGTCTGTAAATGCCACCCCCCTTCCAGCCTTTTAACTGAGCTAGTTGGTCCATGTCATAAAAGTTTGGATGTAGTAGAAATGGACAAATAGGGGAGGGTCTTGGTGCTAGTATATGCATCCAATGTTTCCAAATAAAAAAGGAATGATAAAGAAATGG
>NW_024811622.1:0-2727 GCF_019175285.1 Sceloporus undulatus | reverse complement strand
GGTAAGTAACAAGGGTGGGATTGGTGAATAATGTAAAGCTATACTAATGGTAATACATTTCCTAGAATGTTCTTGATTCCAATTGCTGAGGGTCCTGCAAGGGAATGGAAAGTGGGTTTGTTGAGTATATTGAGATGCTTAGCCATGTAAACCAACAGAGTGTCTCTCTGCAAAGGGACTGACGCCAAAGAACAGTAACTATCGGGGCGGACATTTATACTGAAATTGTTGCTTACAGACAGAGACTGAGGGTTCAAAATGGTTTAAATCGCTTTAGTATGTTTCCTGGGTGGGCAAAGAATTGTCTTAATCCAAATTGAATGCAACGGACGCTTGATGCAAATACCTCAGACAAAAGGGATTAGCACACCGGCTCTCAGGTCCTTCTTGGCTCTGAATTCCAGTCCTGTTCATAAGTCAATGTCCAGCGCGATCTGAAATCAACACTTCCAGATGCAGCTCAACAATAACATAGCAGAGTATGGAAACAAATATCCAGATATAGGTTTTGGCAATGCACTGACCACTGTCCACACTTAAAAGTAACTCACGGACACAGTTGATTTCACCCAAGTCCTTGGAGGTTTTCTGTCCTAAGTTGCAAAATAATACAAATATTTGCAAGCTCTCCTCTCTGAGTTCCTTCAACTTCACCATCTCTTGTACACACAACTCCAATCCAATCCACACCAATCTGCATGTGAGCTGTATACTGTATTGGTTGTGAGTCCTCCCCTGGTGCCAAACAGCATGAACTGACCTCTGCAGTTAGATTGCATCATGCTTTGGGCTCTGACTCAGTACCCTATGGCATTCTCACAGGAAATGATGCCACTTGTCAATCAAAATATTTTTAATCATGTTTAATGGAATATTTTTTCAACAGCTCTTTGACTATCTGCTTCGACTGATTCCCTTAAGGCAGTTCTACTACAATCTCTTCTTTGCTCCTGTCAGTAGGGATACAATTGTTTCATGGATTTGGGGACATCTGCAATAGTGTCATGCTCGGGTCACTCTCAGCAACATTATTAATTTAATATCAAATAGGGAGGGTTCAACAAGGGCTAAATCTTGGGGTAACAACCTCCTCTCTTAATTCTGATATTCATTCTTGACTGTGATTGTCCTTCTTTACAGAAGAACTTGTGAGTCATGAGAGAGTCCACACAAGAAAGAAGTCACATAAATGCCAGCATTGTGGAAAAAATGTTGCTTGCAAGTTAGTTTTAGTCAGGCATCAGAGAGTCCACACAGGAGCGAAGCCATACAAATGCCAGCATTGTGAGAAATGTTTTTCGTCGAAATCAAACCTAGTGATCCATCAGAGAGTCCACACAGGAGCGAAGCCATACAAATGCCAGCATTGTGAGAAATGTTTTTCTTCGAAGTCAGACCTAGCGAAACATCAACGAGTCCACACAGGAGAGAAGCTACACAAATCCCAGTAATGAACTAATACTGTTTTTGTCAATAAGGAATATAAAAATTTATATTTTCAATCCAGTGGTGCTAAGAAAAGGCCTTTGTGATTTTGCTTCCAAGTTTTGTCTCTCCATATGTCTGTTTATGTTTTAAGATAGCATTTTGTTAAGTTTGGGTTTTTATTGCTAATCGTATACGTAGATAACTACTTTGGGTTGTAAATTATGGGTCGTGGTATAGGTTAGGTAGTTGAGGGCTGGGATTTGTTATATATGAGTTATGGGAATGATAGCTTTTGGAATTTGTGGGATGTTGGCTGAAGAAAGTTGGAGGTCGGTATTAAGAGAAAGGGCTAGTTTGTGGGAATTGCAAAGGGCCCTTGTTACCTATGGGGTAACTGTGGGAATTGGAAGTGGGGGCTATATTTGGAAGAGGGTGATATTTTAGGTTTGGGGGTATTAATATATTGTTTGGACTGGAGTGGGCAGTTCTGGCTTAAACTCTGAATTTCTATGTGTTCTCAATAAAGTTCTTTGCTATTTCGCCACACTGGACTCTTTGATGCACAGAAGTTCTGCATTTGCCCAAACTGAACCTTTCTTCTCTCCTCAGTTCTCAACTCCATTCCCAGCCATAAGAACAGCACAGGCACACAGACACAAACATACAGGATACACAGAGAGAGCTTCATTTCCAAATCAGAGCCTTCCTTTCCTGCCTTTCCCTCCTGAGTCCAGCTCTGCACCTTGGGCTCCATTGCTGTCTCCTCAAAGGAAGAAAGGAGGGAAGGAAGGGAAGGCCGCTGAACCCCCGGGGCATACCTTCCTTTCCCGAATAGGCCTCCAGCAGAATAAGCAGCAGCATCTAGGCCCTGTCAATCCCTGTGCATGCTGAGGAGGGGGCCTTTGGGGGCATCTGTGCATGCACAGTCTCAGACCCTGAAGCCATGGCTGCCCTCAAAGTCTATTCTGAGGGAGGGGGGAAGTGGGGAGAGGCCTTGTTCATTCAGAGGAATGGCTGGAGGGTCTTCTGAGGGGGCCTTTGGGGGTTGTAAGAAGAAAGGAAGCCCCTTTTCTCCCCCAGGCTTCCTCTCCATCTTTCCTTCCCTGCCCCCTCATTGAGGGATTTCTTGGGGCCCAGGTACTTGGGGGGTTATTATGAGAAGAGAGGGCAGGGCTTGGAGAGAGGCCTGGCCATGGAGGGGAGGGGGATCCAACAGTAAAAAGGGACTGTAACAGAAATTTCAGGAAACTTAGATTTCTAGGATTGGCAGATCAATAGGATTAGCAAGAGGACCTAGTA
>NW_024811621.1:0-2728 GCF_019175285.1 Sceloporus undulatus | reverse complement strand
AGATGTGATGAATGATTGTCTAAAAGGGAAAATTCCCCCAACATGGACACAATCCGAAACAATACTAATCCCAAAAGAAGACAAAGATTTGACATTAACTAAAAATTATAGACCGATCACATTGTTAAATTCGGATTACAAACTTTTCGCTTCGATTTTGGCTGAAAGACTAAAAAAAGTATTAAGTAAATGGATACATACAGACCAATCGGGTTTTCTCCCTGGTAGAATGATTAAAGATAACATCAGAAGCATTATAAATTTGATAGAAATCCATAGTAAAAGAATCGATAAAAAATTGGCACTATATTTCATTGATGCCGAAAAGGCCTTTGACAATGTGAATTGGGAATATATGATTGAATTATTAAAAAACATAGAAATGGGGACAAATTTTATAACCACAATAGAAACAATATACGACATGCAGGACACCCGATTTGTAATTAATGGAGAAAGAACAGAAGGATGTGGGATTTATAGAGGGGTTAGACAAGGTTGCCCCTTATCTCCGTTGCTGTTTATAATAACCTTGGAGTCCCTGCTGAATCAAATCAGACAAAATAAAAAAATTGAAGGTTTTAAATTAAACGGGGAGGAATATAAATTAAAAGCATATGCCGACGACTTGGTTTTAACTATTGCAAATCCCAATGAAAGTTTAGATGATTTACTGAAACTACTAAAGAAATTTGGAAAGGTAGCAGGTTATAAAATAAATTTCGAAAAAACAAAGATCATTACAATGAATATGGGGAAGGAAGAAATAGAGGAATTGCAAGAAAAATCGGGTTTCCAAATGGTTAAAAAAATCAAATACTTAGGAATCAACATAACGAACAAAAATATTGACCTATTTAAAAACAATTATGAAAAGATATGGAAAATAATTAAAACAGATCTACAAAATTGGGGAAATAAGAATGTCTCGTGGATCGGCAAAATGGCAATTATTAAAATGACAATACTCCCTAAAATGATATTCCTCTTTCAGAACATCCCAATAATAAATAAAGACCAGATATTCAAAAAGTGGGAAAAAGATTTGTCGAATTTCATTTGGAGCAACAAAAAACCGAGAATTAAAACTAGTGTATTACAGGATGCCACAGATAAAGGGGGCCTCGCTGTTCCAAATTTGAGGTGGTACTTCTACGCATGTGTGCTTGATTGGCTTATGGACTGGATAAAACTACAAAATAAAAGGGTAATTAATATGGAAAAATTTGAATTAAAATTTGGCCTCCACGGATATCTCTTTTATGATAAACTAAAACTGGACAAAAATTTTGATAATCATATAATAAGGAAAAATCTATTGAGGATTTGGAACAAATACAAAAAAATATGGTGTCCGAAACTACCATTCCACACTTCACCAAACGAAGCCATATATAAAAGAGAGATTCTGAAAAAGGAATACTGGGTGACTTATAAAGATTTAATAAAAATAAGAGGGAAGGAGGTAATGATGAAAACACAGGAAGAGCTGAATAGAGAAGGTCTATCTTGCAACTGGTTCACCTATATGCAATTGAAGGAACGTTTCCTTGTAGATTTAAAAGAAAGAGGATTTGGCCAGTTGGAAATGGGATTAGAAAATATACTGAAATCTCCAAAAAAACAAGTTTCAAATCTATATAGTACAATCAGAAAACTCGAATTAGAAAAAGAGACAGTCAAAGATTTTATGTTAAAGTGGGCAAAGGATTGCGAAGAACAAATCCAGTTAGAATCATGGGATAAGCTTTGGCAAGTAAGGATAAAATATACTCCATGTGTCCTTTTAAAAGAGAATCTATATAAAATGATGTATAGGTGGCACTTGACACCGTTTAAATTAGGGAAAATGTATAAAAACAACAGCCAGAAATGTTGGAAATGTAAAACAAATGTGGGTACATACTTACACTGCTGGTGGAAGTGCAAAAAAAGCAAGGAAATTTTAGGAAATCATACACAAAGAAATTAAAAAGATGATAGATTTTGAAGGAGGTTTGGATCCAGGACTGTATCTTTTAAATATCTCAGACAAACTAAAATTAGACAAAAATAAAGACAAATTAATATTCTTTTTGATCGTGGCGGCGAGATTGGTTTTTGGGAAATACTGGGAGAGCGAAGAAACCCCAAATTTAGATGAATGGAGATTAAAGGTAATGGAAATCTGTGAGATGCAAAAATTAACCACGTTATTAAGTAATGAGACATTAGATAGATATTATGAGGTTTGGAATCCATGGAAGGAATATATAAGAAACATGAAAAGAGAATGCAAATCATACAAGCTCTGATAGAGAAGTGTATAGAGATAAAGGATTACTAAGTGACTGAATGAGTAGAATCAGAATTGATGTAAAGAATATATCTAAGTACTATTATCATTACTTATAGATCTAATGGGCAATAGTTAATTCATACAATGAGAGTTAGTTATAAGTGATAGGATAGGATTGGAGGGACTTTGTGAGTTAGCCTAAGGAAGTGAAAGATAAAATAGAACTGATTTAGAGTGTAAGTGGTATATATGTCTTAAGTGATAAGTAATGGTATTATATTGTTCTTTTTGTTTTTGTCTTGTGTTTTTAATCAATAAAATATATTAAAAAAAGTGGCGTTAAACTGGATTATTTCTGCAGTGTGGATGCAACTACTAAAGAATCCTGGAATTTGCAGGTTACGGAGGGGACATTTAGAATTTTCAGCATGAATGATCTAGTATCGCATG
>NW_024811620.1:0-2728 GCF_019175285.1 Sceloporus undulatus | reverse complement strand
TGCATTTTTACAAATGGTGCAATGCAGTTAGGCTACCAAAAAGTCTACATTAAATACATAGCGAGATATATATATATATATATATATATATATATATATATATATATGCACTTAAGAGAGCACATGATAAAAAACACAAATGAAAATATGGACAACCTTTTGCATAGCTGCAACAAGCTACAATGAAATGTGGACGGATGAGCTTGTTCTTCAGAATTTTTGAATGTTGGAGGAAGTGAACAGATTATTATTATTATTATTATTATTATTATTATTATTAAGCTTTATTTATATAAAGCTGTAAATTTACACACAGATCAACCCACCCATCTGTTATGTGTGGTATTTGCACACATGTTGGACAAACAGATTACGACCCCATATCACAGGCAAATTATGTACCTTCTCAGAAAGGATGTGTAAATGCAGACTGAGTCCATGAAAATAAAAATGGGACCCCTAGTTGGGTCAGGAGAAGTGGATTGAGAAAAGTAATCCATTTTGTCCTTGGGTGAGACTTTCATTTTCTCACCCTGGAAAACCTACTTACCTGATATGACTTAAAAACTGGATCAACTGACTTGGGAATAAACTTTTATGATTACAGTTTTATTTACCACCAGTCATTACTTCCTACTTTTATCAACAGAATATTTAATACTTTTCTCATTAGTTGTTAGCAGAAAATTGCAACTGCTCCATGAAGACTCCCTTTGTTTTCTTGGGAATTAAATATCCTCATAGGCTTTTTGCTGATCTCGCTGGGCATAGCATTTTGTCTCACAGAGCACAGGGCTAATTTCCTCTTATTATGGAAGACCTTATCAGATGAAGATAGATTGACTGCTTACAAATGAAGAGAGAAAAAACACCTGCAAGGTAAATTGAACTCATGTCTAGATAGAGAAAGGGAGGGAAAGAGTTGCTCCTCAGAAAATTAGCATCTTACTTAGACCGAAATGAAATGAGGTTACTCTTCTGCATATCAGATACACAAAACATAGGCAGAGGGTGGGGAAGAAGCTTGTTCCACTAAATCTGAAGAAAACCCCAAAGTCACCATTGGGTTAATTGAATGAGATGATACAATCACCAGAGATAAAAACACATTAAACAAATGAGGGTCTTTTACAACCCACAAGGTAATTTAAAATTCACCTTCTTCCAACTCAAGGTGAGCCACGTAGTTACAGTTGATTAAGAGAGTTATCAGATTTATTAATAAAGCTTTTACTTTTTTTCCAGTGCCTTTAAGACTGGAGGAAAGCATATTGTAACTTTGCAGGTGTTCAAAATACATAAATAGCATTGTCTGTTTAAAGAGAGAGTCACTGAATTTGCATATATCTGTTATCCGTGGGTTGAAGTAAATGATATCTCTCCCCTGTCATGGACGGATCATTTCCTGGTCAAGATTGGATTGAATGCTACAACTCTAAAACCCCTCGGGGGGGGGGGGGGGGGCCTATTAGATTGGCTCGCCCTCGAAGGCTGATGGAATCTAAAAGGTTCCAGGATGCCCTAGAGGGGATTATGTTTGGGAACGATGCCGATCCTGTTGAGACCCTGGTTAATAATTGGAATGAGAACCTTACCGGGGTGATAGACAGTATCACTCCCGAGCGTCCTTACCAGCCCGCTCCAAATAGAAAACCATGGTATACATTAGAGTTACGCCAGATGAAGCAGACTGTGCAACGACTAGAGCGCTACTGGCAGAAACATCAGCGCTTATCTGATAAGACACTCCTTGAGAACATGTTACGTTCCTACGGAGTAGCAATCGATGCAGCACGGAACTCGTTCAGTGCTGCATGGATTGCATTGGCAGAGTCTCATCCAGCAGAGCTGTTCAGGGTGGTCAGGGAATTAACACAACTACTGACTGCCCTGAACCCCTTATTAGAACCAACTATAGCCTGCTGTGATGCTTTCAACGACTTTTTTGCTGATAAAATCTCTCAGATAAGGGTGGATCTTGATGCTAGTTTTTTGACAGAACCTATAACAGAGGTGTCTAGTGACTCTGGAAACAAGGTTATTCTGGATTGCTTTGAGTTTGTAAATACCGAGGACGTGGTCAAGCTTCTTGGTAGCGTGAAAAGGACGACATGTTCTCTCGATCCCTGCCTTTCCTGGCTGACCATTCAGGGAGGAGATGCTATAAAAACTTCATTACATCGTATAGTTAATGCATCTCTTCGGAGGGGATATTTCCAGCGGCCTTGAAACAGGCTATAGTCAAACCACTCTTAAAGAAACCCTCCCTTGACCCCCTGCAGATGTGTAACTATAGACCGGTCTCTCTATTACCATTCTTGGGCAAGGTGATCGAGAGGACAGTCGCCTTTAAACTCCAAGCTGTCTTGGATGAAACCGATTATCTAGACCCATTTCAAACTGGCTTTAGAGCGGGATATGGAGTTGAGACTGCCATGGTCGCCTTAGTCGATGATCTTCGTCTGGGCATCAACAGGGGAAGTGTGACCCTGTTGGTGCTCTTGGACATCTCAGCGGCCTTCGATACCATAAACCATGGTATCCTTCTGGAACGCCTGAGAGAGTTGGGTATTGGGGGCACTGTGCTTCAGTGGTTCCGATCCTACCTCTCAGGTAGATTCCAGATGGTGAGGCTGGGGGACAGCTGCTCTCGCAAAAGAGAGTTGACACCTGGCGTCCCTCAGGGCACCATTCTGTCCCCCATGCTATTTAACATTTACATGAAGCC
>NW_024811619.1:1137-2728 GCF_019175285.1 Sceloporus undulatus | reverse complement strand
GGTATGGCCGGCCGAAGAGAATCATTCACAATCCACCATGGGTCGGACTCAATAAAATCAAGCACAAGCGGAGACCTTCCCCAGGCCCTCTGCCCCATCATCCCTAGAGAGGAGGACATCTCTTGACTAAGATCTAGGCAGGTACCTGCAGCTCCTTCTCCTTCCATGGAGCCCTGGTCAAAGGGGTCTCCTCCTCCTCCTTCCAGACGGGAGATGAGATCCGGTTTGGGATCTTCTGCCAAAGAAAACACAGAGAGAATACCTAGACATTGTTGTTATGGATGTTTTATTGACATATCCTGCCTTTCTCCCAATACAGGGACTCAAGTGGTGAAGAGCAAACTTAAAACATTCCCTATGTGGTCCTCCAAAGGTGCTCCCTAAAATTCTGGCTTAACTGCTCCACTCCCTAATTTCTTCCATGGCACCAAGAAAATGTCAAGAAAGAGGCAAGGCATTAGAGGACTGGTCCTGCCATGAGGCCGGGTGGGGGCACTATCCCAGATGGTGAACAGAGACAAATGTGTGCGTTGTGTGTGTAGAGGCATGCCTTGCACTCCCTCAGTCAGTCCAGGATCTACACAAGGAATGGGAGCCGGTGCCATCTTGGCAAGCAGGAAAATGGCTGGGGCTCAATGTTCCCAGGATGTGTGTGCAAATTAATGGAAGAAGGAAGACGGAAAGAACGGGCAGAAGTAATCTCAGAGCCATTGGCAATCATCTTTGAGGATGCCTGGAGAAGTCCCAGCAGATTGGAGGAGGGACAATGTAGTCCCCATCTTCAAAAAGGGAAACAAAAGAGGACCCAAAGTATTACCTACCGATTAGCCTGACATCAATGCCAGGGACTATTCAAGAGAGAGGCTTCCCGAGGAGAGTGACCAAAATGGGGAAGGGTCTAGAAACCATGAAGCCCTGTGAGGAGAGACTGAGGTGACATGATAGCTCTGTTTAAAGATTTGAAGCTGTGTCCTTTGAAGAGGGAGCAAGTTTGTTTTCTACTGCTCCAGAAAATAGGATCTAGAGCAATGGATTCAAGCTATAGGAGGTTGGACTGCATGACCCCTGAGTGGTCTCTAAGGAGAGACGGCCATGGGACAGAGAGGAAGGGGTCCCTTCCTTCTTTTTCTGTTGGGGGGTCAGTTCCCTTTCTGTAAGGCCAACTTGAGACTAAGAGGGGCCAGAGGGAGAAGGCCATGGGGCAGAGAGGAAGGGGTCTTGGGGGTAACCCTCTTTCTCTCCTGGGGGTCAGTTCCCTTCCTCTAAGGCCAACCTGGGACTGAAGAGGGGCCAGAGGGAGGTCATGGGGCAGAGAGGAAGGGGGGGTCACTCTCTTTCTCTCTCTCTTGGGTGTCAGTTCCCATTCTCTAAGGCCAACCTGGGACTGAGAGGGGCCAGAGGAAGAAGGCCATGGGGCAGAGAGGAAGGGGTCTTGGGGGTCCCCTCTTTCTCTCCTGGGGGTCAGTTCCTTTCCTCTAAGGCCAACCTGGGACTGAGAGGGGCCAGAGGAAGGCCATGGGGCAGAGAGAAAGGGGCCTTGTGGGTCACCCTTTTTCTCTCTCTCTTGGGGTCAGTTCACATTGTCTAAGGC
>NW_024811619.1:0-1127 GCF_019175285.1 Sceloporus undulatus | reverse complement strand
CAACCTGGGACTGAGAGGGGCCAGAGGGAGTAGGCCATGGGGCAGAGTGGAAGGGGTCTTGGGGGTCCCCCTCTTTCTCTCTCTCTTGGGGGTCAGTTCCCTTTCTCTAAGGCCAACCTGGGACTGAGAGGGGCCAGAGGGAGTAGGCCATGGGGCAGAGTGGAAGGGGTCTTGGGGGTCCCTCTCTTTCTTTCTCTCTCTCTTGGGGTTCAGTTCCCTTTCTCTAAGGCTAACCTGTGACAGTGATTTGAGAAACCCATGTTTTTCTTCTCGTTCATTGAGAACTTGAGAAGAATTTCTTTTAAAAATATTCATTCCACAAGTCCTCCTTTCAAAGGGTGATTTCTTCTCTCCCTTTCAGCAGCTAGAGAGATATTTTTCACAGATTTCTCGAATGACAATAAAAGACAAGTCAAATAATTACGCTAATTACTTTGCATTTCAAACTCAATTACCATCTCAAAAGGAAGTTTGGCAGAGGTTTAAAAAACATTCCTATGCTTTAAAAAAGCTGAAGGCATGCACACAAAAGGAGGGAGAGCCCAGTCTCCACAAATAAACTGTGATTGAAGCCCCAACAAGAAATGGTAGAGTTGAGGGGACCCTCAAGGACCATTCAGTCCAACCCCTTCTGCTATGAAGGAATACATGGGATCCAACTCTGCACCTCTCCCGTGGTAATGCCAAGGTCATGCAATAATAATAATAATAATAATAATAATAATAATAATAATAATAATAGTCAAGGAGAGTGCAGAATATCCATGAATGAGAGAGTGTGACTTACCCCATGCCACCCTGTGGATTTACATGGCCGAGATGGGATCAGTACTCTAGCCTCCCAGTTCACCACATAAATTCACTGGCTGAACTTGGGCAAGTCACTTGCTCTCAGCTTCAACTCCAACTCCTAGGTATTCCTTCATGGTAGAAGAGGGAGGGTTGGGTGACCTATTGGAATCCCTTCGAATGCTAGGTTTTATCCATCATGGTAGAATTCTTGCCATTGCACCCCTTCTTCTCTTTTGTGAGAGTCACACTCTCTCAGCCTCAGAGGCAGGGCATGACCAACTCTGCACTTCTCCCATGGTGATGCTAAAGTCATGCAATAATAATAATAATAATAA
>NW_024811618.1:0-2728 GCF_019175285.1 Sceloporus undulatus | reverse complement strand
ACTAGATTAATTTTACTAATTGAGGAATAATAAGTCTTTGTTTTAGATTTCCAGAATCCTGTTATAAAAACTTTAAAGCACCTTTGAATTCTTTTCTAGATTTGAACATTCTAGAGGATTTATATTTGGGATGTACTGTAAATAGACCTATTTTGCACACTGCATATAGTGCATTTATATGCATATTGTTCTGTCAATTTTTATTTTTCAGAATTGAGGTCATACTGAGTTCACTGACAATGTAAAATTAGTTTTTTTTAACTGGGATTTCTATTCAATAGAATTGATCCTATCACACTATCAGTGGAACGTAGTCTCAAAACTGTCTGAGGTCTGAAGGGGGACTTTAATACTTCTTTGCCATCCATGTAATTGTGTTCATTACTGTCAATAATACTTTTAAATGCCAAAGAAAACTATAGGCCACACTGATGGGTTTCTTAATGAGGGTGTTTAACTGATAATGCTTTTTTCTTTACTAGTGTAACCATTCAAATTACCATAGGTTCTTTGCTCTGTCAACCATTTAGTGAGCTTATCATCTTTCATTTGTACAAATGTATATAAATTCTTTTCCCTCCTATCGCAAGGGTTTTCTTTCCCTTTCCAGGCATCCAGGGCCTTGTCAGATGCCTGTGACAATCTCTTTATGCTTCAGTAGAAGCAAATAAAGTTCATCACTGTTAATGGGAAGGAAAAAGCCCTTCAGCTTATTTGTGCCTATTGACCACTTGGCCTATCACACATCGGCTGCTCCAGATTCTCTTACTTTTCTGATGTTGTCAGTTCAAATGTGTACATGCTACAGCACGAGAGGGGAATCGACTCTTAAGATGTCTGCTCAGATCTCTGTTTTCAAGATAGAGAATGCATAATCTACTGAAGGAATAACAGGGTGGGGAAAGATGAGACTTGGGCTCAAGCCTGGGTTTATTCAGAGTTATATGGCGGAGGAATCATAGAATTGGAAGAGATCACAAGGGCCATCCTGTCCAACCCCCCGCCATGCAGGAACATCAAAGCATACCCGACAGATGGCCATCCAGCCTCTGCTTAAAGACTTTCAAGGAAGGAGACTCCTCCACTCTCCAAGGAAGGGTGTTCCACTGTCGAACAGCCCTTACTGTCAGGAAGTTCCTCCTAATGTTGAGGTGGAATCTCTTTTGCTGTAGCTTGCATCCATTGTTCCGAGTCCTGTTCTCTGGAGCAGCAGAAAACAAGCTGACTCCCTCCTCAATATGACATCCCTTCAAATATTTAAACAGGGATATCATATCACCTCTTAACCTTGTCTTCTCCAGGAGAGTAGGAAGCTGCTGGAAGAAGATGCTTCAGGAGATTTTCAGTGCAAGATATATGTCCAAATACAGGATTTGCATGTAGGTCTGAATTTGTTCACAGTTTAAAGCAGTCAGATTCAAGGGCAGTGCTGATTGTGAAACGTTAAATCATTTAAAATGTAAGTTGGCTGTAACCAAAGCTGCCCAATAGGAAGAATGAAAATACAGTAGACCCTCCCTTACATGGGTAAAAACACATATGCTCAAATCTAATTTGTTTTAATGGGGGAATGTTCCCACATGCGCCGCAGTACGTGCACCACAGGTGCATGCGCCATTATATTCTTGGTGGCTTAATCTTCTACGTAAGGTTAAAGCTGCATATAGCAGGTCTGCGTATGATGTGGGCACACTGTATATCTTTTTTGGTTAGGAATTATTCTATAAGATGCAATGTTCTTATAAAGGCTGTCATTGAGTCTGTTAGTGAGAAGATCATGATGGAAAATATTTGTTGCAGGTGAATGTACTGAAAGAATTATGTAGTATTAGATCCATGCAGCATAAAACATGAATTTAGGCTTGAACAGAAGCCTTTGTAAGCTGCCATCTAGGTGGCTTTAGAGTGCGGCATTTAGAAAGCCACCCTGAAGCCACCTGGAGGTAGAGTAGCTGCCCAGATGTGGGCAGCTTCATGACAGTCTGGCGACACGGTGTTTACATGCTGCATGCTGCCAGAACATCATGAAGTTGCCATGGGGCTGTGGTGAGGCCAGCAAAGCTGGCTTTTCCCCAGCCAAAACAAGAGTGATCTTATCCGCTCCTTTTTGGGCCGGGTTCAAGGTGGATTGGGGTCGCAGCATGTAGTTGCCGCAGCCCCAATCCATCTTTAGAAGGGACGGCTTCAAGCCCACCCCTTCCTTTCCATCTGTCCCCCCCCCCCCCCAAGATTCTACTTAAAAGTATATCTAGAAGTGGCTCTACACTTGCTGGAATACTCCAGGCTGCTCCAGAGTTTTCTGGTTCCAGAGCTGCCATGAATCCCTCCATTATCTCTGCATTCTGGAGTGATTCCAGGTGGCTGTGTACACATGCGTCCCACTTTGCCACAACCACTGGCGCAGGCCATTCACTATTTCTGAGATTAAAATGAGACACCTAGTGTTGATCATGTGGCTGGGTGCCCATTGTGACTTCAGAGGGAGCCAGCAGCAGTGGTGCCAGGTGGCACAGCAGGAAGTGTGTATACGCAGCTTCTTGGCATCACTCTCGAGTTCTCCAGATTTCACTGGAAAATCCAGAGCAGAAAGTGAGTGTTTTTAATGCAGTTTAAGGTAAGGATGGCTTGGATCTGATGTAGAATTGGTCTGACATTGTGAAGACAGTCTGTGGTTGAACTGCGGGTTTGGCCCAGTATCATGAAGATAGGTCACAGGGGAAACTGAATC
>NW_024811617.1:0-2728 GCF_019175285.1 Sceloporus undulatus | reverse complement strand
TCAGCAGAGTTTGATTTCACTTCCCTAACTTGTGCAGTATGAGAAAACTGAAATCATCCACCCCTAACCTGGTACTCTCCAGCTATGTGGGACTTCATGTCCCATCGTCATCGGCCACCATGGAAGAAAATGCAAAGGCGGGGTTACTATTGAAGATTAAGAAAACCAAAGTAATGGCCACAGATTATTTTTGTTGTTGTTTTTGTGTGCCTTCAAGTAGTTTTGCACTTATGGCAACCCTAAGACTGGGGTTTTCATAGGGTTTTCATGGCAAGATTTCTTCAGAGGGGATTTGTCTTTGCCTTTGTCTGAGGCTGAGAGAGTGTGACTTGCTTAATGCCACTCAGTTGGTTTCCATAGCTAAGCAGGGATTTGAATCCTGGTTGTAATCCAGCAATCAAAGCACTATACCATACTGGCTCTCTAACTTTAAAGTAGACAATGAAGATATTATATTTTTAAAAATCTTATATTTTGTCTCAGTCGTTACTCAAAAGGGAGACTGCAGTGAAGAAATCAGAAGAAGATTAGGGCTTGGAAGGACAGCTATGGAGAAACTAGATAATATCCTCAAGTGTAAAGATAGATAATTGAATATCAATGTCAAGGTTGTCCATGCCACTATGTTTTTGATTTCTATGTAAGATTGAGAAAGTTGGCACTGAAGAAAGCTGATACAAAGAAAATAAGCTCATTCTAAATGTGGTGCTGGAGGAGAGTTCTGCTGTGGATTACCAAAAAGACAAATAAATGGGTTCAAAAGCAAACAAAGCCATAACTTTCCCTAAAAACCAAGATGAGTAAGCTGGGACTGTTGTTCTTTAGAAATACACTGGGCCCTTGGTATCCACTGAGGTTTGGTTCCAGGATGCACAGTGGATACAAAACTTGACTTCACAACCGTTAATAACAAGGAGTCCAACATATCTGAAGTTTATCAGATTGGGGAAAGATGTTCAGTGGCTTTTGAGTTCTACATCTTAGTAAGACATCCCCCCAACTTAGAAAAACTCTATGGTTTCCTGAGAAGTATTTATAGCTGAATTATGCATGCATTTATATCAGGGGTAAGCATCTGTGCAGGGGGTGAGGGTCATTTTCCCACCCTGTGCCTGCCTGCCCCACCATACCAGTGTATTTTGGTGCACCCAAAGTGACATGATGCCAATTCCAGCTGCTATTCTTGCTGATTTTGGACTGATTTTAAAGATTTGTTTTGTGTTTGGAAAAGGTATGGGGCACTTTGGAAGGTCAGGAAAGGCGAAACCCTAAGGTTTGGGCACATTTTGGGTAGTTTTGGGGCAAGCAATATCCTCAAAATTGGCTCAATTAAAAAAAAAAAGTCCAAAGGCTTTAGGGGGCTTCTGGGATTGCAGTTGGAGGTCCCAAGGGCTGCATTTTCCCCATAGGCTGCACTTTGCCCATATGATATATTTGTTGTGTTGTTGTGTGCCTTCAAGTCATTTCTTAAATATGGTGACCCTAATGTGAACCTATCATAGGGTTTTCTTGGCATGTTTCATGGGGTGTGTGTGTGTGCCATGGCCATCCTCTGAGGCTGAGAGAGGGTGGCTTGCCCGAGGATACCCAGTGGATTTCCATGGCAAGCTGGGATTCGAACTCTGGTCTCCAGAGTCATAGTCCAAGGTTCAAAACACTATATATATAATATTATATATAATGTGTGTGTGTGTGTATATGAATGAGATATTAGGGAGCCTACATATCACCTTCTCATTATCTGGGAGCTGATAATTCTCTTGATCCCAGATAATCATGCTACTCAGTAGTGGCTGGCCTCTAAATCCTACCAGTATCACTTAGTCCCAGTCGTTGCTTTTGTTATGTGCCTTAAAGCAATTTCTCACTTATGACAACCCCAAGGTTATCATAGGGTTTTCTTGGCAAGATTTGCTTGTTTCCTTTGAGAGAGTGTGACTTAACCAAGGCCACCCAGTGGGTTTCCAAAGCTGAGCAGGGATTTGAACCATGGGCTTCCAGAGGCTTAGTCGGCTACACTAAACTGGCTCTTTAGTCCCAACATTCCTGATTATTTTGATTTCAAAGGGGGATCCAGTACTTCAGATGCAAGTAGGATGCAGCCCACAAACACTTATTTTATTTATATATTGAATTTATATATAATCATAGAATCATAGAGTTGGAAGAGACCACAAGGGCCATCTAGTCTAACCCCTTGCCATGCATGAACTCTCAGTTAAAGCACACCCAACAGATATCACACCTTATTCTTTTTTATGTATTGAATTTGTATAGCACTTTTCTCCCAAGACAAGATTCAATGAGTCTTTTTCTATTTACTATATTTTATATTTTGTGATTTTAGATTGTACGCTATTGGCAGGTCTTATATTGTTTTGATCACTCTGTAAAGTGCTGTTCAAAACTTACGGTTCTATATAAATAAATACTACTACTACTACTATTAATATTAATAATAATAAACATTAATAACAATATTAATGTTAAAACACTTAAAATAAAGCTTTTATAGAATCAATAGTTGTTTGGGCAGGTTTGAATGTCTTAAAATAGGCTGTGCTTGAATATAATTCCAGCACTAGTTCTACCAATTCTGCCCTGCTAAATTAGAGTACCTTGAGGTTAATATGGGCTATACAGGTTTACCTTGGTGTGTTTCATCTTCATCACATTGTCTACCTTCTAATTATAACACAAAAAAGGGAGATATTCCAACTGACCTAAG
>NW_024811616.1:0-2728 GCF_019175285.1 Sceloporus undulatus | reverse complement strand
TTATAAACCTGTGGGCTTTTGGGTCAGATCTGCCCCTGTCCCAGGCAAAGGATGGGATTGCCATGCATTTTTTTAATGCTTTTAAAAGCAACATTCCGGAAAGATGGCGGGGTAAGAAGTCGCAAGTCACAAAGGCAGGTGACAAGCGATACCACTCGTGGGCTTATTAGCCAATAACAACAACAACTTTCGGCAGGGAAAGACGGCTAAAATATCCCCCCCGATAAAGGGGATCCGGACGGAGCCCAGAGGGGTCCCCACACCGGAGGATTCGCTTGGATTCCCCCCTGTTCTCGGGAGGGAGACAAAGAGACTCCGGGGGACGAAGGGCAACCGCGGCCGTGAGTGGTGGCTGAAACCATATTAGAAAGACCGCAGCAGCAACCTCGCCTTTAAGACTCCCGAAAGGGGAAGAAAGAATATTTATTTCAAAGTGTATGTAGGATTAGATAAAGATTCCTGAGAGCAATACTTCATCAGAAGATTGAGGAGCCCCATGAAGGAGCTAACAGAGTGGGGGAAGGAGTAATGGAAACGGGCTATGGGACTTTTAAATTGGACTAACAAGAGGAGTTGTATTTCGGGAAGCTTATTAACTGCTGGAGCCCTCAGGAGATATAGGAAGGAAAGAGGACGGTCCGGAAAGAAAATAAGAGAACCTGACGAAGGGAGGATGGTGCAGTAAGGAGGAGAGCGGCAAGCGAGAGTGCTGAGAGTGCAGCGAGAAGGGAGAGGAGTAAAGCGAGAAGAAGGGCTTTTGCAGGGAAACGGACCGGTCCGGAGAGGAAAGGGAGGAAAGAGGGTATCTTTCGGCAGACCCCAGGAAGAGACGCAGATGGAAACAAGGACGAGAAGCAGACGAAAAACGAGGACGAGAAGCAGACGAAAAACGAGGACGATAAGCAGACGAACCGAGGAGGAGAAGCAGACGGAAGCGAGGACGAGAAGCAGACGAATATTGAGGACGAGAAGCTGAGGAGAACGTGAAGCGGACGGAGAGCGCTTTGAAAAGATCTGAGAGACTTGAGTACTTTGAGCAAAAAGTGCAGGTAGTGAAGCAAGAGGGACTGATAAAAGAAAGATTTTCGGGAAAAAATAAGAGAAAAGAGAAGAAGAGGGGGAAAGTAGCCATTTGTGGGGAGAGGAGTAGGGGAACAAATAAGTAAGGAAAAGAAAATTACCTGTTAGCTCGGCGTTTTCAAGGACGCGGACCGCATGGAATACAGGAAATAGGAGAGCGGAAGTGAAGAGGTAAACGAAAGGAAAGCAGAAAGAGGGAAGAGAAGAACAGGCAGAACTAATAGTAATAGGAAAACACAGCGACTCCTAGAGGTGAGGAGGGTTATAGCTACTATTACCGAATATTAAAGAAATAAGACAGAAGGGAAATAGCGACACGCGGTGGTGGGGAGGGAAAGTGTAACGCTTTAAGAAATTAAAAAGATAGACATTTAAAGTCCTGAAATCAAATTGACAGATCCTATTTGTAAAATTGAAATAGAAAGATATAGAAAGAGGGCAGAAAGCCAGTTTGGGACTGATTGTTCTGAAGGAAAAAGAATTGCCCTTTGGTGTTGAGATAGTGAGTGGGTAGGAGTTTAAAAATATGAGTAAAGTATATACAACATCAATGGTGACTACTAGAGAGATGGCAGCAAGAGAGAGAGAAAGAGAAAAAAAGGCGCAGGGACAGGGAGAACATAAACAAACAATAATAAGAAGGGCATCAACTGAGTTGAAAACACCAGACCCAAATCTTAAAGTATTGGAAGCAATACAAAGAATTGAGACAAATATTAGACAAGAGATCAAGGACTCAAGAGACGAATTAAGGAGAGATTTTAAAAGAGATATTGATGATTTGAAGGATACAATGAAAGGAATGATGGCGGATATAAAGGTTATGAATAAAAGAATGGGAGAGCTAGAAGAAAGGACAGAAAAGGTGGAAAAAATTACCAAAGACCTAGAACAGGTACAGAAACAGGAAGCAAACATACAAAAACTGAAAGAAGTCAAAGAGAGGAAAAATGCATCAAAATTCGTGGAGTAAAGGAACAATATAACGAAAATTTGTATGAAAAGATAATTCCAGTTCTGGCAGAGTTGTTAGAAACCTCAACAGATTACGTGGACGCAGAGGTGGACAAAATCTTTCGGATAAATTCAACGGCAGCGAGGAACCGCAACCTGCCCAGGGACATAGTGGTTTATTTTATACGGGAAAGGATAAAGGATAAGATCATTCAGGAAAGCTACAATAAAAGAGTTGATATAGATGGAGCAGAGATTAAAATTTTTAAAGATGTCCCCGCAGAGATGTTGAGAAGGAGAAGGGACTACACACTGCTTACAAGAATGTTACAAGAAAGGTCAATAAGATACAAATGGGAACCCTTGGAAGGGATATCATTTACGTGGAGACAGAAGCAAATGAAGATAGATACGCCAGAAAAGGCAAGAATCTTCTATAATAGATGGTTTAAGGACGAGGAAGTAAGAAACAGAGAAAGAAAAGAAAAGGAAAGATGGAAATCAGAAGAGAAAGGCAAAGAAAGACAAGCCCCAGGAGAGAGAGAGACGAACAGATGCAAGTAACAGAGGTAAAAGAACTGCAAGAGGAGGAAAAAGGCGCGGTCGGAGGAATTACAGATAAAGAACTGGAATTGGAAATAATTAGAGCGGCACTGGAAGAAGAACGGCAAAGAGAAGAGGAGGAAAGAGAGGG
>NW_024811615.1:0-2728 GCF_019175285.1 Sceloporus undulatus | reverse complement strand
GTGTGTGTGTGTGTGTGTGTGTGTGTGTGCGTGTGTGTGTGAGTGTGATCCCTTTTGTTGTGTGGCTTTAATAAATGTTTATATTTTAATTGCAACTCATTGGCATTGGAGTCTCTGTTTCATGGGTTTGGACTAGATGACCTCTGGTATACACATAGGGACACGATCCACTGCATGCGTTGTTAGGACACGCCTCTCGTAATATTTGAGCTAATTAATTTCCCCTAAATCTATCCTTCCTAACATTTTGGTGGAGAAAGCTTGGGCAGTAATTCGGTCCCCTGAAATCTAGACTTTCCAGCCAGTGCAACTGGATGGACTAGATTTTGGAATGTAGGAGGAGTTGCCAAATCCACCCCAGAGACTCAGAGGAGATAGGCGTGTGTGTGTGTTTTCTTGTCTGTTTGGCCATCAGGGCATCTATCATGGGTGGGATCCACTTTTCATTCTTGTTTCCGCTGTCTTTGGGTTGGGAGAAAAGAGGCAGCCTTCTTCCCCAAATTTCCCCTTCAGAACACACATCAGTGCAGTGACAGAGACCCCTTGTTAGTGCTGAGGTAGGCAAAGGCAGGGAGATGTCCCACTGGAGGCTGTAAATCCTAGACGCAAGGCGGGTATGCTGGAGGGCGGTTGGTTCCCATTGAATCCAGCAGGGCAGTTGGTCCCACATACCGGGTGGTTGGTTCCCGAGGAGATTTGTAGGAAAACTCAAGGCAAGGATCTAGCTGGAGTCCAAAGGGAAAGTGTCTGCTAAGGATACTATCAAGGGAGGTCATCCCGATAGGATAGCCACACTTGAACTTCCAGTGACACTTGTTAGAAGGAACTAACCTGATCCTTGAGCCTGGGTCCAGTGGCATCTGACACGTGGCGCTATCCGCAGTAGCAACCCAGTATTTGCCGTGACAGTGAGCAGTGGAGGGTACCGGCTCCAACCCACAAGTTAACGGGTGGTTGGTCCCAATGGTCTGACAGGAGGTTGGTTCCCATAGGTCAGGCATCAGCGGGCAGTTGGCTCCCATAGGCCGAAAAATAGACATAGTAAACGGGCGGTTGGTCCCACAGGTTGGCTACAGGGACGGGGTGGTCCCAAGTGTTAGTTTGAAGTGTAGTTTGGAGAGAGAGAAAGAGAAAATGGAGATAGCGAGCTTTTGGAAGGAGGAGAAAGCTCAGGACAGGCTAAGGAAGTGGGTAGCCAAGAAGGGCCCCCATCCGTGGCTTGCTGGTGGGTTCCTGACAGACGATCCCTTCACAACCTGGAGGCCTACAACCACAAGACAGCGAGGAAGGGACTGAAAAGCGTTCCCCAGGACAAGAAAGATAGGATCACAATGTGGGGTCTTTGGGTGTTAGCCCATGATGCAGTAGAGGAGTAAAAGAAGTACAAATTGGAGGCACAAGTGACCAAGGGACAGTTAGGGACAGTTAGGAGAGATGGTCACCCAGATCAGAGAGAAGGTCAGCGAAAACACCCTTCTAAATTGGTCAGCAGATGAGGCTGGACAAAGAGCAGATAGGGCAGAGCAAGAGAACGGAGAGCTCAAAATTCGGCTGAGAGAGCTCGAGACTAAATCGACCCAAGCAAAAGAGTCAGCAGACTTCATTTTGTCCCAAAGGGTGGAGGAAGCCGTCCAAGCCAACCACACCAAGTGCAAGGCAAAGGTTAGAGAACTGGAGAGCCAAATTAGTTTGCGAAGCACCATTGTGGCCACTGTGCTGCCAGGCATATTGGAAATGGCTGTACAGGCGAATGTTATCAGGGAGAAACCCTTGCCGCAAGAGCCTTGGACGCCCCCTCCCTATAATCCCCATTGGAAACCCCCAGAAGGGAATAATAAATAATAATAAATCATTTATTTGTAGCCCGCTTTTCCTGGGTAGATCAAATTGTTACAAACTGTAACAACAATCAATCAATACATCAATATAAAAACAATTAAAACAAGGTTAAAAAATACAAGCTAAAACATACAGACTAGCTGATAATAATATGAACCCACAGAGGGGAGTCTTCCTGGAGTTCCTCTTAACCCTGTTAGGACCTGCGGCACAGTAGAGACAAAATCAACTGCCGAGGACAGCACAGTCAACAAGAAGGTTGTAGAAACCGTTTCTTGGACACTGACCGAATTCAAGACAATTGCGGATCAGCTAGGGAAGCTGAACCCCCAGACCGGTGTGCAATGGATGGCCTCTGTCATCAACACCTACCCCAAAGCCAAGGGCCAAGATCTCACGCAGATAGCTACATTGTGCCTAGATCCCATTTACACAGGACCATTTGAGGCAACAGTTTCCAACTACTCCCTAGCGACAGTGGACCTCAAGGACTGGACTGTTGTAGTGGTAAAAGTTTTGTGGACAGGGACTATCATGCGGACCAAACACCAGAATGAGATGCAACTCCCCGATGAAGCCCCTGACACATATGTAGCCAGAAACAAAGTGTTAGGCATCTTAGCAGGAAAAATGGGCTTAAATGATGAAGGGCAGCCTCTCCTGAATGACTCTGCATTCATTCAAGAAGTATACCAGGGACTGAACAAGGCAACCAAGATGTACTTAGGGCCAGTAGCACAGAAACTCAGTGACCTCCCTTGGAAAGATTTCCTGAACCACATTTGCACAGCCTTCCAAATCTTTTAATAATAATAATAATACTGTTTATTTATAGCCCGCTTTTCCAAAAGAGATCAAAGCGGGTTACAACAAGGATATAAAACATTAT
>NW_024811614.1:230-2728 GCF_019175285.1 Sceloporus undulatus | reverse complement strand
GTTTTCCCTCATCCAGCCCATTACTGACTCCAAGCAGGCATCCATAGGTGAGATGCCTTCCTTAGTCACAGACATGGAGAGATAGATCTGGGTGTCATCAGCGTACTGATAACACCACGCTTCGTTTCCAGATGATCTGCCCCAGCAGCTTCATGTAAATGTTAAATAGCATGGGAGACAGAATGGCGCCTTGAGGGACACCCGATGTCAGCTCTCTTTTATGAGAGCAACTGTCCCCCAGCCTCACCATCTGGAACCTTCCTGAGAGGTAGGATCGGAACCACTGGAGCGCAGTGCCCCTGATACCTAATTCCCCCAGGCGTTCCAGAAGGATACCATGGTCGATAGTATCGAAGGCCGCTGAGATGTCCAAGAGCACCAGCAGGGTCACACTTCCCCTGTTGATGCTCAGATGGAGATTATCGACTAAGGCGACCATGGCAGTCTCAACTCCGTATCCCGCTCTGAAGCCAGTTTGAAATGGGTCTAGATAATCAGTTTCATCCAAGCCGGCTTGGAGTTGAAAGGCGACTGTCCTCTCGATCACCTTGCCCAAGAATGGTAATAAAGAGGCCGGCCTATAATTACACATCTGCAGGGGATCAAGGGAGGGTTTCTTTAAAAGAGGTTTCACTAGTGCCTGTTTTAGGGCCGATGGAAATGTCCCCTCCCGAAGAGATGCATTAACAATACGATGTAAAGGAATTTTTATAGCATCTCCTCCCTGAACGGTCAGCCAAAAAGGGCAGGGATCGAGGGGGCACGTCGTCCTTTTCACGCTCCCAAGGAGCTTGTTCACATCCTCGGTATTAACAAACTCAAAACGATCCAGAATAACATTGTTTCCAGAGTCACTGGGTGCCTCTACTATAGGTTCTGTCGAAAGGCCAGTGTCAAGATCCGCCCTTTTCTGAGAGATGTTATTGGCAAAAAAGTCATTAAAAGCATCACAACAGGCTATAGTTGGTTCTAATAAAGGGTTCAGGGTGGTCGGTAGTTGTGTTAATTCCCTGACCACCCTGAACAGCTCTGCTGGATGAGACTCTGCCGATGCAATCCGAACAGCACAGAAAGAATTCCGTGCTGCATTGATTGCAACTCCATAGGAACGTGACATATTCTCAAGGAGTGTCTTATCAGATAAGCGTTGATGTTTCTGCCAGTAGCACTCTAGTCGTTGCACAGCCCGCTTCATCTGGTGTAACTCTAGTGTATACCACAGTTTTCTATTTGAAGCGGGCTGGTAAGGACGCTCGGGAGCGATGCTGTCTATTACCCCGGTAAGATACCCATTCCAATTATTAACCAGTGTGTCAACAGGATCACCATCGTTCCCAAACATAATCCCCTCTAGGACATCTTGGAACCTTTTAGGTTCCATCAGCCTTTGAGGGCGGATTATTCTAATAGGCCCTCCATCCCTGAGGGTTTTTGAGTGGTGGCATTCAATCCAATCTTGACCAGAAATGATCCATCCATGACAGGGGGGAGATATCATTCACTTCCACACACGGATGTTCCTGGTCTGTACTGAAAACCACATCGAGTGTATTACCAGCACAATGCGTTGGGCCCTGGACCAATTGGGACAGGCCCATGGTTGTCATGGAATCCATGAACTGCCGAGCCGCACCTGTCAGATCTGATAAGATGGCCTCGAAGGGGATGTTGAGGTTCCCGAGGACAAGAAGCCTGAGGGGACTCCAGCACCACCTCCGAGACTGCTGTGTCAGCTCGGCCAGGGAGGCTACGGGGTAGACAGTAGACCAACAGAATCCCCAGACTATCCTTGGCCTTTAGGGTCAGGCAGATACACTCGATGTGTCTCAGTTTCGGAATCGGGTTCCTGGTCAAGGTGATATGGTTTTTGTGGATTACTGCCACGCCTCCCCCTTGCCCACTTTTCCTAACCTGCTCCTTCACTTCATACCCAGCTAGAAGAGCTTTAGCCCATGTCACACAACTGTCCTCCCCCAGCCAGGTTTCAGTGATACAAGCTAGGTCGGCGTTCTTCCCATCTAACAGATCGTATACAATATGGGACTTATTTTTCACCGACCTAGCATTACACAGGAGCAAAATAAGGGTCTGTGGTATGTTTGGGACGATCCTCGGTTCTTTTGGGCTAACAGGGTGACTGGAAGGCGGGATAGGCAGTAAGCATCGATCCCGTCTTACTCTGTGTATTTTAGTCAGCCTGTTAACGCTATCTCTCCCCCTACCCCGCACAACTCCTATTGGTACTCCCTGAGCAATATTAATGTTTACATCAGTATTCATATCCATATTAGTACCATCATTCCTCATAACTATAATCTCCACTACATTGTTCTCATAATGTTGTACCTCATTGAAATGATTTTGAAGCAATATGGAAAATATTTGTACAAAAGATTTTAGGGGAAGCTGTTTTACCTCCACAGGAAGAGTTACAATTTTGGAGGTAGAGTAATATGAAGACATTAAGCTCTGGTGATGAGGAACACTTGGGGAAGGAA
>NW_024811614.1:0-220 GCF_019175285.1 Sceloporus undulatus | reverse complement strand
AAATTGAATTAGTGATAACTTAATAGTACTATACCTTTGTGGAATTATGAAGAATGTATGATGAAAAGAAGGCAGTAAGAAGAATAAAGATATTAAATTGAATTAGTGATAACTTAATAGTACTATACCTTTGTGGAATTATGAAGAGTGTATGATGAAAAGAAGGCAGTAAGAAGAATAAAGATATTAATAATAATTTTATGTCTATTTTAAAATTACT
>NW_024811613.1:0-2729 GCF_019175285.1 Sceloporus undulatus | reverse complement strand
ATAATTCCCTGTTTCCTCAGAGTTAGTTGCAGTGCTCACAGAAGCTGAGAGGAACAGTAAATATATATATTTTGGGAGGTAATGCAAAATATTTTTGCATTAAAGTAAAGTAAAGTAAAGACTTTACAATACATTACAAATACCTGTTGCTTCTCTAGATAACACTGTTAGAAGCAGACAGTTGACATGGGGACCCTGAATGAGTACTTATATTTCAGAATTGATTGTGATGTCATTGCATTTTTTAAGAAAGAAAATCAAGCATATCAATTTATGTTATATTTCTACATTTTTTTAAAAGGCCATATTAAAATAAAGTTAAAATGAGACTATCCATTATTTTATTCCCCCTCCCCCTTTCTGTTTTCACCTTTGAAAAGAAGGAAACACTGGTACATTTTAAAAAAAAAAATCACCCGCTACACCAAATCACCTTCTCTTCAATTAACTTTATGCCTTCCATCAAAGCCTTCCCCTTTGTTAAATAAAAATTCCAAGAACAATCTTCAGGTTTAGAGATTCAAGATTCAGTTTTCTGGGATACCTGAGGAGTCTGTTTCCAGTATTGAGTATCCAAGAGTATACATCTGAATGCTAAGAAGACCCCTCTGCTTCCAAATTGCCTTTACAGCTTGTGATCTGAACCTTGTAATTATTCAACTATGGACTTTAAAAAGTGAGAAGTTGTTTTGCAAAAATCTAAGAAAACTAAGCTTTGAATGTGGATATCTGGGCTTTTTGTTGGCTCTTTTGTTGGCACCATAGCTCATTTAATTATTTAATAATTAATGGCTTATTTAATATATAAGTTAATTAGTTGTTGTGTGCCTTCAAGTTGTTTTCAACTTATGGTGACCCCAAAATGAGCCTGTCATCAGGTTTTCCTGGCAAGATTTGTTCAGAGGGGGTTTGCCTTTACCTCCCATCTGAGCCTGAGAGAGTGTAATGTGCCCAAGGTCACCCAGTGGATTCCATGGCTGAGTGGGGATTCGAACCCTGGTCTCCTGAGTTCAAACCATGATGCCATGCTGGCTCTTTTTTAATTACAGGAAGGCTTTTGACAGGGTCCATTTTGATATTTTTGATTTGATATTGCTACAGGCATGTTGGTAAAATATGAAATAAATAATGCTACTGGTTCATGGACTTTTTGCTGGATGATGAACCGAGCCCAAGCAGTTCTCACTAAAGGTGGTTCTTCATCTTGGAGAGATGTGACTAGTGATATACTTCAGGGTTTTGTCTTGGACCTGGTATTGTTCAGCTTTTTTATAAATGACTTAGATGATGAACTAGAGAATACACCTCTTAATTTTTTTTCATCACTCCACATTAGCAAGGAGATCTAATTCCCCAGAGGACAGAATCAGCACTGAATATCTTGCTTTTTGAAAAATAACATGCAAAGGTCTGGTGTTTTTCTTGCTTGTTCTGTGTGTCACTGGTCATTTTGTTAATCACTCAATAATTTTTTTTTTTTAAATGACCTTAACAGATTGGAATGCTTGAAACAAAACTGACAAAATGAATGGCAGCAAGGATAAATGTAAAGTACTACATTTAGGCTGGGAAAATGATAGGTGGATGCCATTAGCTTCACAACAGTACATGTGAAAAGGTTTTGGGATTTTACTTGGCCATAATCTAAACAGCATTCAAAAGTGGTAGAATTCAAAGACATAGTCATATTAGCCTGGAAAATCAGTATGTAAAAGAATTTTGCAGCACCTTTGAGACTAACTGAAAGAAAGACGAAATCAAGTTTTCATAGATTTGAGTGTACTTCTTCAGATGCATGGAGTTTAGGGTCGAGAATAGACCTAGTTAAGCAGGCAGAATAGCAAAAGAAACCTAGAATAGCAATAGCAATGCAAAACAAATGGAGGAAGTAGACTCAAGTCTATGAAAGCTTGTGGTACCAGCTTCTTTCTTTCAGTTAGTCTCTAGGTGCCACAAGATTCCTTTCCACAAGAATTCAACAGTGTGGTGCTGGTGCAGCAGCTCAATTCTCAACTGCATCAGCAGGAATATAATGTCTGGATGGAGTGAAGTAACAGTGCCAATCTATTTTGCTTTAGTCATACATCACTTGGTACACTTCTAGACCACAGTTCAGCAAGAATATTGAGAAGCTGGAATTTAACTACAGGAGGGTAACCAAGATGGCAAATGGGTTGGAAACAAAGCTCTGTGAGGAACAGCTTAGCTGGAAATGTTACCTTTGAGAAGAGAAGACTTGAGAGGTGACATGATAGCCATTTTTAACTATCTGAAGGGATGTCATGTAGAGAAAATGGACTGAACTAAGTTTTCTGATGTTTCATAGACTATGACATGAACCAATGGATTCAAACTTATAAAAATTCCATCTAAACATTAGGAAGAATGTCTTGAGTGTAAGAGCTGTTTGACAGTAGAACGGATTGGCTTGAAGACTGGTGGGCATTCCTTCTTCAGTGGTTTTTATACAGAGGTTGGATGGCTGTCTATTAGGAATGCCTTAGCTGTGTGTTCCTACCTGGCAGTGATGGCTCAGATGGCCCCTGCAGTCCCTTCAAATTCTATGGTACTATGGTATTATGAATTCTGGTAAAGAGCTAATGCTAATGCTAAAATGCCAACATAGGTATATCATTTTAGTTAAAAACAAATTCAATTGAGTTGTCCCTTACAATTTGTAATCTTCCAATTTAATTCACAACTTAACTGATATTAATTAATTAGTTTAT
>NW_024811612.1:0-2729 GCF_019175285.1 Sceloporus undulatus | reverse complement strand
AAGGCCAAACCTCTTCTGAACAAATCTTGCCAAAAATACCCCATGATAGGTCACTTTAGGGTTGCTTAAGTCAGAAACGACTTGAACAATATCTCCTAAGGCAACTATGATTCCACTGTGGGGGAATTCCTTGCAATATAAAATGTCTACCACAAACTTCCAATAATGTAGTGTAACCATATCTAGTACAGGTTGAATCTCCGTTATTCAGAATTCCAAAATCCAAAATTATCTCTATGTGTGGCTGAGACAATGACACCTTTTGCTTTTTGATAGTTCAGTGTACACACACACTTTGCCTCACACACAAATTTATTAAAACTATTGTGCATAAAATTATTCTCTGTCCAGGAGGATTTACAAAATGTCCTCCATTTTGAGCATGACTAAGAATCATGAATTATGAATTTTTGTATTTTCCTCTTCCTCCTCAATTGAGTATTAAGAAATAATTTGTTTTTAAATTGTAGGTTGCTTTGATTTCTGAATTTGGGGGAAAAGTGGAATATAAGAAAAAACACAACAAAAACAACAACAACAAGGGCCATCTAATCCAACTGCCTGCCATGCAGAAATACAAAATCAAAACACCTGAGAGATGGCTATCCAGCTTCTGTTTCAAGACCTCCAAAGGAGACTCCCCCACTCTCTGGGTAAACTTGTTCTACAGTACTGTCTAACAGCTCTTACTGTCAGGAAGTTCTTCTTAATGTTAAGATGGGATCTCTTTTCCTGTAGTTTGCATCCCCTGCTCCATGTCCTAGTCTCTGGAGCAGCAGAAAACAAGATTGCTCCACCCTCAATATGGCATCCCTTCAAATATTTAAACACGGCTAGCTTCCATCACTAGTCCTAGCTTCTTCCAACCTACCCCCATGATAGGTTCAAAAGCATGTAAAAGTGCAAGTAGATAAATAGGTACCACTTCGGTGGGAAGGTAACAGCGTTCCATGCAGCCATGCTGGCCACATGATCATGGGATTGTCTTTGGCAATGCTGGCTTCCTTGGCTTAGCAATAGCAATAGCAAGTACATTTCTATACTGCTAATCAGTGAACCAGCACTCTTTAAGCAGTTTACAATGTGTAAGCCAATTGTCCCTAACAAGCTGGGTACTCATTTTACTGACCTATGAAAGGATGGAAGAAGGCTGAGTGGAACTTGGAGCCCTGCCCAGGATTGAACTTATAGCCTTGTGGCTGCAGTACAGGCATTTAACCGCTGCGTCACCAGGGCTTAATAATGGAGATGAGCACTGACCTCTACAGCCAGACACATCTAGACAATCTTGTCAAGGAAAAACCTTTCCCTTGTCAAGGGAAAACCTTGTCCCCGCGAATGCTTCTGTGGTGGAAGGAAAGCGGGAAGCCTCTATGACGTTTCAGAAGCGCGGCGGATGATCCCACCTCCGGCGCTTCTGAAACATTTGGGTAACACTTCAGCAACGTTTGGGCAGCGGTAAGTGCCCCGTGTGATAAACTCCATAGACTCATAGAGCTGGAAGAAACCCCAAGAGCCATCGAGTCCAACCCTCTGCCATGCAGGAACTCACCATGAAACTCAACCCTGATAAATGGCCATCCAGCCTCTGTTTAAAAAGCTCCAAAGGAGACTCTGCCACACTCCAAACGAGTGTTTTCCACTGTTGAAAAGATCTTACTGCCAGGAAGTTCCTTCTAATGTTGAGGTGGAATCTCTTTTCCTCCAGCTTGCATCTATTGTTCTGGGTTCTGTTCTCTGGAGCATCAGAAAACAAGCTTGCTCCCTCCTCAATATGACATCCCTTTAAATATTTAAACAGGGCTATCATATCACCTCTTAACCATCTCTTCTCCAGGCTAAACATCCCCAGCTCCCTAAGTCTCTCGTCATAGGCCTTTATAGTTTCTGGACTCTTCACTATTTTGATTCACCTCCTTTGGACACGCCCCCGTTTGCCAACATCCTTTTTGAACTATGGTGCCCAGAACAGGAAACAGTATTCTAGGTGAGGCCTGGCCAAAGCAGAATAGACTGCACTTTTATGTCCTCCCTTTGATGGTGCCTTGTCCTCTTTGCAGCCAGGACATCTGGTCACTGTGACCAGGAGGAAGAGGTGGAGGAAGCAGAGAATCATAGAGTTGGAAGAGACCTCAAGGGCCATCCAGTCCAACCCCCTGCCATGCAGGAACTCTCAATCAAAGTATTCCTGACAGATGGTTATCTAGCCTCCATTTAAAGACCTCCAAGGAACGAGACTCTGCCATATTTCTTTCACTGTCGGACAGCTCTTACTGCCAGGAAGTTCCTCCTAATGTTTAGGTGGAATATCTTTCCCTTTAGCTTGCATCCATTGCTCCTATTTTCTGGCGCAGCAGAAAACGAGCTTGCTCCATCCTCAACACGACACCTCTTCAAATAGTTAATACAGGGTTGTCCTATCACCTCTTAACTGTCTTTCCTCCAGACTGAACACCCCCACTTCCCTAAGTCTCTCCTTTTAGGGCTTTATGGTTTCCAGACCCTTCACCATTTTGGTTTCCCTTTTTCCTGTACCTTGAATCCATTGCTTCATGGCCTGTTGTCTCTGGAGCAGCTGAAAAGAAGCTTGCTCCATCCTCAGTATGACACCCCTTCACATAGTTAACACAGGGCTATCCTATCACCCCTTAACCTTCTGTTCTCCAGGCTTCTCCTTCACCGTTTCAGTCTCCCTCATGAGGGGGAATCTCTGTTTATCTTCTTTATTC
>NW_024811611.1:0-2730 GCF_019175285.1 Sceloporus undulatus | reverse complement strand
TAGTCACTGCAAAAGCAATCCCCACACCTTCTGTGTGTAATCCTGACATGGCCTCAAGCCATTTAATGAAATGACAGCAAAACCGTGCAAATTAAAGACATTCATTTTTAAATATGGGACTCATTTTTCTTTAAAACTGTTATTTTCTTCAAAGTGAGGTGTGCCCATTTTTCCAGCAGTCTACAGTATTTATCAAATCATTGTATTTATCATTCCATAGCTGGATGAGCATGAGGTAAATTTGGCCTTTACAGAAAAGTTTCCATTTTAGGGTGTAAGGAACTGATCATTGTTTAAAATCAGGAATGCAACCCTGTCATGCCTCCAGAGCATCTTTGATGCTCTTGAGACATATATTTAGTTGAGATTATATTAGACTTTCTATGTATTAGTTTAGGAGGGAAAATAGAGATCTACAGCTTTAAGAAAGACAAGGATTGTGGGAAATCCCAGGGTCTTATACTGTCTCCCTCTAGTTAGTTTCTGTTGTGTAGTAAGATTTCAGCCAAGTCAGACCTGGAGAGAGTATTTTCCTTTGACAAAGGCCTGTTACAGACTGCCAAAATAAAGCTGCTTCGGGCCTCTTTGGAGGTATGCTATTTAAATGATGCATGGGTCCTAAGAGTCCGGAGGTCGCGCCAAAGCCACACTCCATTCCTAAGCACTGGAGGGCAGCTTTGATGCTGCTTCCGGATTCTTAGGATGCATGCATCATTTAAACAGCATACCTCCAAAGAGACCCGAAGCAGCTTAATTTTGGCAGTCTGTAACAGGCCAAAGATAAGTCCACAGAAGAGTAAAGGTAAAACACACCAAGAAGAGAGAGCAAGGTATTTAAGGACTATTGAGAAAAAGGAGATCAGTTTCATGTTTTTGTGTTTATAACCAGTAAAGCTTTTGAAAACTTAAGAAATTTGCGGACAAGTCTTTAGTTCAGGCTGTGTTCCTAGGAGCCAGAGGCCTTACTACACCCAAAGTCCATAGCATCGCTCTTGGGACAAAACAAACCCTGTTGATTGATTTGTTGTTGTTGTGTACCTTCAAGTTGTCTCTGACTTATGACAACCCTTTTATCAGTTTTTCTTGGGACATTTCTTCAGAGGAGGTTTGTGATTGTCATCCTGTGAGGCAGAGAGTATTGAGTTTATCACATGGAGGCAAATTTCTGAATTCCTGTGCAGAAACGAGATTTTAAAGTCTTTATAAACCCCGCAACAGCTGGTTGTTTTTTAGACATGTTAGAATCATAGAATCGTAGAGTTGGAAGAGACCACAAGGGCCATCCAGTCCAATCCCCTGCCATGCAGGAAATCTCAAAGCATCCCTGACAGATGACCATCCAGCCTCTGTTTGAAGACCTCTAAGGAAGGAGACTCCACTACACTCCAAGGGAGTGTGTTCCACTGTCAAACAGCCCTTACTGTCAGGAAGTTCCTCCTAATGTTGAGGTGGAATCTCTTTTCCTGGAGCTTGCATCCATTGCTCCGGGTCCTAGTCTCTGGAGTAGCAGAAAACAAGCCTGCTCCCTCCTCAATATGAAATCCCTTCAAATATTTAAACATTTGTGTAAAGGTGAAATAACGTGACATTAACCTGAACAGAAAGTCACCAAAACCCACTCCTTTTTACTTTTGGAAGTTCCCAAAAGTAAAAAAGGAGTGGGTTTTGGTGACTTTCCGTTCAGGTTAATGTCGCATTATTTTCCCTTCACACAAACGCCATCTGAAAATCTACCCACTTTTACAGGTTTTTTCCCCACTTTTTGTCCGGTTTACCCCCTGACATTGTTTGAATATCTACCTGCTTTTGTGGGTTTTTTCCTAGTTTAAATTCAGTTTCTGCACAGGATCCATCCCGTGTGATAAACTCCTATGTGATTTGCCCTGGGCAACCCAGTGGGTTTATGTGGCTGAACCAAGAGCAAACCCTCATCTCCAGAGTCATGGTCCAGTGTTCAAACCACTACACCACACTAGCTACTTGATGGGTTGATACCAGAAGGGAACTTCCTGTTACTGAGTCAATTTTCCTCATATTAGTTAAATGGAACAGAACAAATGATACCATGTTTTCTGCCATTGAACACAACCCATTTGGCACTAGTGGTACATGGCACTTGGACATGAAGGATACCAATAGGGTAGGAATGGTAGATTTGGACTATTGCCACACTACAGAATTAATTTAGTTTGACACTGCTTTAACTGATGTGGTTCCATCCTTAGATTTGTAGTTTGTTCTCACAAAGAGCTCTTTCACAGATAAGGCTAAAAATCTCGCAAAACTACAAATTTCAGAATTCCATAGCACTGAGCCATGGTGGTTAAAGTAGTGTCAAACTGCATTAATTCTGCAGTGTAGATGCAGCCCTGGCCTTGGCTGAATGCATCCTACAAGAGTTTCCCATCTTGCCACAATCTTCTTTGCTATAATAATCAACCAGTGATCAGTAATGAAAGACTATTTAAAAGATGAGCAACAATTTCACAAAACTGACCTGTGGTTTGTAGCCTAAGAAGGGTTTGCATAATGGTTTACTTCTGAGCATATGTTCACAGAACTGAGCTGTGCTTGATAGGAAAAGCTCCAAATTGGTGAAATTACATCTGCTCCTACCCAATTTGCTTTGGCACTGCCCCATGCTGTTGGCACCATTCACTGTTGAAATGTATTCCACAAATCGAATCCCAAATTGAAATTCAGCTCACTGGTCAAAAGAGAAGAAAAAAA
>NW_024811610.1:0-2730 GCF_019175285.1 Sceloporus undulatus | reverse complement strand
AATAATGGTTATATAAATATGGAGGCAAATTTAAATTTTAGTAAAACTTGGAAGCAGGAAATGTTAACTGAAATTCAGTAGAAATGAAGAGCTGAGAAATGATGAAGTGTTTTGAGGATGTTGTGTTTTTGTCGTTTAAGTTATGTGATGTATGTCAAGTCTTTGTAATATGTTTAGTGTTTGATGTGTTTAGTGATGGATGGTGTTTTTAATGTTATATATATATATATATATATATATATATATATATGTTCAGGGATGAGCCTTTTGCCCCCTATGGATCTTGAGGCTTGCTGGGGTCCAGCCATATTGGACTGGGCCCTGGCTCTGGAAAAGAAGCTCACTCTGCCCAACCTTACACCAGACATCTTTAGGTGCTTGCTCCGTCAGGGTGGTTCTAAGATCACAGAATCGTAGACTCGTAGAGTTGGATAAGACCACAAAAGCCATCCAGTCCAACCCCCTTCTTCTGCCATGCAGGAACTCTCAATCAAAGCATCCCCATTGAGAGATGGCCACCCAGCCTCTGTTTAAAGACCTCCAAAGAAGGAGACTCCACTACAGTCTCCAAGGAAGGAGTGTGTTCCTCTGTCAAACAGCCCTTATTGTCAGGTAGTTCCTCCGAATGTTGAGGTGGAATCTCTTTTCCTGGAGCTTGCATCCATTGCTCCACTGGGTCCTATTTTCTGGAGCAGCAGAAAACAAGCTTGGTCCCTCCTCAATAGGACATCCCTTCAAATATTTAAACAGGGCTATCATATCACGTCTTAACATTCTCTTTTTGGGGCTGAACATCCCCAGCTCCCTCAGGCGTTCCTCATAGGACAAGGCCTCTTGGAGACCTCCTTGCCCCTGCCCACTCTCGCCCTGCAGGAGGGCTGTCTGGGCTCAGGGTGGCAGAAGAAAGGTGAGTCAGCTCCTGCCAAGGGCAAGGGCCACCCTCTTGACCTAGCTGTTATGCTAGCTCTGCTCTGCTACTGCTATTCATTTTCTTTTCTATTTTCTTAATTGTCCAGCTCTCGCATCCATATGCAGATATGGGGAATACAACGGCTTTTGTGCTCAGTTGTATATCTTTACTTTTAGGATCCTTTCTAGTTCTTTCATGGCTGCCCTCACAATTCTTCACAATTCTTTTTTTACTGTTTTGTAATAAGAAGCAGAGCCCTCCCTGCAGTCCATCTGCCTTCGGTCCAGGCCTCAGAGGGAAAGAAGAACCACTGGACCTGACCCCCTTCTTCCCCACCACTATTCCTTTATCCTTTTGTATCATGTCATTTTAGATTGTAAAGGCAATCTTAGATTGTGAGGGCAGGGAACTGTCTGAATAACTGTCTTTAAGCCACTCTGAGAGCCTTTAGGGCTGAAGAGTGTGGTATAAATACCATAAATAAATAAATAAACTGTAATGAAGACCCCTCCCCCCCCAAAATGTATCTTGTGTTACTGCTTATATTAAAACAATGCACTTTTAGGGGTGAATTAATCCCAAGAGGAGTTATTACTATTTGCAATGCAATAGACTGTCTATAGACACTTGCACCATACTCCAGAGTTTCTCAGAGTATCTGATGTGGTGAACTGGCAGTTATTTCTTCCCAGTGTACCAGGAAGAACAGCATTAGATTTGTGCCCATGGGCTACAAGGGCTTGTTTCTTTGCTAGAAACTTGCCAGGGACTGGCACTAGGTCCAGGGACCACCAGTTTGAGTAGCCCTGCTCTAGAGGGTTAGTAGATCTGACAAAGAATGAGGCTATATGGTTCCCTTCCCCCCCAATCTCTTTGGCATTGTGAATATGGATTAGATAGTTTCACCTTTTTCTTTTAAGTCCAGCACTTGTTGGAAGATCAGACCTCAGAAGTGAGGAAGAGGAGGACAGTGTTAGTAATGCCAACTTGTGGGGAGGTCTCTTATGGATGGATTGAAATGGCTGGAGAAAACACAGTCTCTCTCTCTTGTCTTCATTCTGCACAAAAGACACAGATGCAGCACCCTCTCTGCTTTCTTTGTTCCCCCTTCCAAAAAAAGCAGCAGTAGCCCACTAACAAACCTGAGCAAACCTGATCTTTATCTGTATTGAGCCCCCACCCCACCCCACCCTGAGAGACAGGAAGAAGTTTTTGCTTTAAAGCAAGAGAACTCATTTTTTAAAAAAGATGCACAGAAAATTTCTAGATTAAATTAAGTATCAATAATTATTATCACCATAAAAAGTTCCACCTCAATGGCTGTCAGTTGCTCACAGACGGTTTAAAGAGTGGAAGCAAGACAAAGTGGGGTGGAGTCAGTTGTGAGGTGTCTTAAGGGATGAGTTTATGCATTTGCATGTTTTGTTTTTTGGAGTCAGTCTCTTCACCCCATCATCCTCTCTACTCCTACAGAAGAAAAAAAAAATCATTGTAAAAAACTGTGAAAGCCTCACAATGGCAAAAACAGGGAGTTCTCCACTTCCGGAGACGTCAATTTCGAGTGGAATGAAGGGATGGCAACTCCAAAATCTAAAAAAGAGAGAGGTTCAAGAGATGAGGTGGCTGCGTACTTGGATTGTTAGGACCTGTCAAAATTGAAGCCATGTCTCCCTGCCCCATTCCCAGGTCCAAACACATTCCATTAATTTTTAAGATAACAAAAGTGGCCTCATAAAAGGAGAGCAAAGATACTGACACAGGTGTGGTGCTCTCCCCCTTCCTGAGGGTCTCCTTGTTCAGGGCTCCTCTGGGGACTCACC
>NW_024811609.1:0-2730 GCF_019175285.1 Sceloporus undulatus | reverse complement strand
TGAGCCATGGCAGTTAAAGTGGTGTCAAGCTGGATTATTCCTGTAGTGTGGATGGAGTCATAGAAACACAAATGATCTTTTAATCAATTACGTAACACAACACACCAACAAAAAATGGTACAGCATCTATCTAGGGAAAAAAATTCCTTCTATCACAAGCAAAATGAGTTGCCCAAGGCTTTCCTGAATAACAGTCTTTCCTAAGACAGTCAGCCCTCTGCATCCATGGATTTCTTATCTATGGATTCAACCTCCACGGCTTGAAAACAATGATAGATGGTGATAGATAGATAGATAGATAGATAGATAGATAGATAGATAGATTCCAAAAAGGAAACCTTGATTTTGCTATCTTATATAAAGGACACCATGTATTTAATGGAATTTGAGCATCCACAGATTTTGGTATTCATAGGGAGTCCTGGAACCAAACCCCAGTTGAAACCAAAGGCCCTCTGTATCATGAATATTAATACTGTACTGGTATTAAAAATGTAAAACTGAATTGTGTTTAAGGACTACAGTTCTGGAGACTAGGCTTGAATCTCTGCTCAGCCATGTAAACCCGGTGCTGGGTGGCCCTGGGTAAATCACATCCTCTCATACTCAGAGGAAGGAAAGGCAAAAGCCAACCCTCTCTGAACAAGTCATGGCAAGAAAATTCCATGGCAGGCTTGCCTTAGAGTCACCATAAATCAGAAATGACTTTAAGACGTAGAACAACAAATACTAACAAGTGCCAAATGGAAATAACTTGCTGTATTAATAATTCAGCTTTCTAAAGTCTGTGATGTACTGATATATACTTAAGTGTGTCCGTATCAAGGTTTTGGATATTAATTTGCAATTTGCTAAATATTTATCAGGTTGTTATTATTATTATTATTATTATTATTATTATGGAAATCTTGTCTGAAGGCAGTGTCTTCCTGGTGGCTGAGCATTATTTTCCCTGCAATACCCTGCACACATTATAAAGTGTAATTTGAGGTCTAAGGAGAATACTTTTGTTCTGAGGATTTTTGATTAACTAGAATACATCTGAGATGGTAAAGCAAAAAATAAAGTTCAAAGTCCTTAATTTTACCCCAACAATGTAAGATCCTTCTGTGTCTGTCACAAAGAAAGCCTGCTTATTTAGGAAAGCCATGGGGCTGTCACAGTTTTAAAAGGAGTCTAACACGAATCTGTTGTCCCAACTGCAGATGGTAGAGTGCTGCATTTATACAAGGCAAGTCACAGATGACAGGCAAAATTCAACATATACAATCCTTCCCACGATGGAGAAACACCAGTAGGAAAAGCTGTACCTTCTGAATCAGTATCAGTAGATTTTAAAAGACAAAGAACTTTCCCCCAGCTCTGTCCACTGTTATCTGTAATGCAAACACACAAACCAATACATTCTGGGTTAACCTTTATATAAAGCTTCTGTTCTGTTTGGCTAATCATACATAGTTGGCCCCATAGATTCAATGATCCATGGTTCGAAAATATCCCGTCCTGTCCTGTCACCCCCCAAAAAACCAAAAAGCAAATCTTAACTTTGCCATTTTCTATAAGGACACCATTTTACTAGGCCATTGCATTTACTGGGACTTGAGCATCCATGGTTATGGATCCATATCTATGGGGATCTTGAAACCCAACCCCAGCTGATTCCAAGGGCCCACAGTATTTGGTCTGAAATACAGTATTTGGTCTGAAAAATGGCAAGCACAGTGAATTTCCAAAATATCCCAGGAATCTACAGGAAGCAGCCATGGTAGTTAAAGCAAAATCCTAGTCCTAAAATGACCGTATGTAGTGTGAAATGGTCCCCTGTGTCTCTTCACCCTAAAAAGAGAAAGAAGGGGGAAAAGGTTTATTACAGCAGCCATTGGGGCAGCAGGAGGATCATCTGGAACTGTACTTGCTAAACCTGCCATCCTCACATATTGGGTTTATTCAAAACTGAATAATAGTGGGTTTATTCAAAACTGGTGCAAAGGCATTTCGCTGCGCAACACTGAGCAGCAAATGCAACCAAAGGGTGCATCCAGTTTCACATCACTTTAACTGCTATTGCTGAATGCTATGGGATTCTGGGAAGTTTAGTTTGTTGTGGCACCTGAGCTCTGTGACAGAGAAGGCTAAATGTCTCACAAAACTACACAAGCACACACACACACCCCTGGAATATTTAATAAATTGATGAAAATGTGAAACTTCTCGTTTATGGCAAGGCTCCTGGAAATAGTAACATGCACAAAAGGCAGTTTTCAGTATCATTTCCTCTCCATCTTGAGAAACTTACTGATTGTCAAAATTAATAATAATATCAACAACAACAATAATAATATTCTTAGACTGCTGAGCATCCTAGATACTTTAGAATATTATTTCAGGCCTCTATAAATATTCCAGTGTAAATATCCCTAGACTGGTATTCATGTTGCTACTATTACTAATAATAATATGTATAAATATTCCTAGACTTCTAATAATAATAATAATAACAACAACAACATTCCTAGACTGCTAAACAGCCTAGATTTTTAAAAATTTGATTTTATACCTGCATAGATATTCCTCGGCTGCTAATAATAATAATAGTAGTAATAATAATAATTAAATATTCCTAGACTGTTTGTCAGTCTTTATATGTGTGTGTGTGTGTGTGTGTGTGTGTGACTGCGCGCTTCTATATATATTACCCTAAAATAACAACAACAACAACAAGAACAACAA
>NW_024811608.1:0-2730 GCF_019175285.1 Sceloporus undulatus | reverse complement strand
GTTGTTGTTGTTGTTGTTGTTGTTGTTGTTGTTGTTGTTGTTGTTGTGTGCCTTCAAGTCCATTCCAGCTGATAGCAAATCTCTCCTGGCCTGGGGTTTTCTTGCCAAGTGTCTAAAGAGCAGGAGTTGTCCTTGCTATCCTTTGAAGATGAGAGAGAGGGTCACCATAACTCTAAGTTAACTTGGAGGTGCAGAACAGCAACAAACCACAATGTGGGGAGGGGGGCACTTTGTTTAAGGAGAGAGCCAAATGTCCCCCCCCCCCCCACGAGGCTGAGACTCTGTCTTCTTTTCCAGATCCGTGGATGGCAGCGCTTCATGGTGCCATTGGAGTCTGGGAGCACCATGAAACCATTCCTGGTTGAGAAAGTGGAGGATGGCCATGCCATGAAGGACATGGAGGACTCCCAGGGGCTCATCCCAGCCGTGGAAGAGCTAAAGCCCCCCATTGAGGAGCCTCTTAGCTCTGGGGACCCCTTGCCCTCTGAGTACAAGGCACAGGGGCTCCTGAACCCTATGGAAGAGGAGCCACAAGGGAGGGAAGGTGGCAAAGAACTCCCACCATCAGGAGAGGACTGCAAGTGCCATCATTCCTGAGGAATGCTGAAACCCTAGGCAAGGGGGGCTGTTTTCTCTGTGGCCACCAGCCCCATGGTCAGTGGCGACAAAGACCAAGGAGGACAGCTTTCATAGAATCATAGAGTTGGAAGAGACCCCAAAAAGGGCCATCCAGTCCAACCCCCTTCTGCCATGCAGGAACTCTCGGTCAAAGCATCCCCATTGACAGATGGCCATCCAGCCTCTGCTTAAAGACAGCCTCCAAGGAAGGAGACTCCACCAAAATCTCTGAGGAAGGAGTGTGTTACTCTGTCAAAACAGCCCTTACTCTCAGGAAGTTCCTCTAAATGTTGAGCTGGAATCTCTTTCCCTGGAGCTTGCATCCATTGCTCCATTGGGTCCTAGTCTCTGGAGCAGCAGAAAACCAGCTTGCTCCCTCCTCAACATGACATTTCTTCAAGTATTTAAACAGGGTTATCATATCACCTCGTAACCTTCTCTTCTCCAGGTTAAACATCCCCATCTCCCTGAGTCTCTCCTCATAGGGCTTCATGGTTTCCAGACCCTTCACCATTTTACCATTTTAGCCACCCTCTTTTGGACACATGGCTCTAGTTTCTCAATGTCCTTTTTGAATTGTTTTGCCCAGAACTGGACACAGCATTATTCCAGGTTTGGCCTGACCAGAGCAGAATAGAGTGGGACTATTACTTCCCTTGATCTAGACACTATACTTCTATTGATGCAGTCCAAAATTGCATTGGCCTTGTTAGCTGCTGCATCACACTGTTGACTCATGTTCAACTTGTGATCTACTTGGACTCCTAGATCCCTTTCACACGTAGAAGTCTCTCGTTCAGCCAGGTGTCCCCTATAATCCTGTATCTGTGCATTTCATTTTTCTGCCCTAAGTGCAGTACCTTGCATTTCTCCATGTTGAATTTCATTTTGTTAGCTTTGGCCCAGCTTTCTAGTCTATTCAGGTCGTTTTGAATTTTGATCCTGTCCTCTGGGGTATTAGCTACTCCTCCTAATTTGGTGTCATCTGCAAATTTGATGAGTATGCCCCCAATTCTGCCACAGTGCCAGCCTTCTTACCCCTGCCTTCCCAGCGGCAAAGATTCCCCTTCCCCCTTGGTCCTCTGCTTACTTCTATTCCTGAAAACTGGATCCAAATAGAATCACAGAAGGGGTCCGCCAGAGCCCATGCAGTCCAATTCCCTGCTCATTGCTGTCTAGGCTCCTGGCCAGATCACTGCATTTGCTGCAAACTGAGGCTTGGCCCTGGCTAGATTTTGTTATTCTTTTTACATAAAAGCCTCCCATATTTAACACAAGTCATAAATCCATAAATGCCAAGAGGAGACGAATAGGAAAACAGTGAGGCTGCCGTGCATGGCTTCTCCCTCCTCTTTGCAAAACTGGGAAGGATGTTGGGGGGCAACCGGTTTGCAAAAAGAATGTGCCCTGTTACCCCACTGATGCTGAAAGGAACCCCCCGTCATTTTTGTTTTGCAAGGGGCCTCATTTTTTCCTTTAGACCTTGGATCTATTATGCAGCCTGAGGAAAAGACTTGTGTCGCTGATAAAAGGAGCAGGCTCTTAGAAGAGCCCAAAGAAACCAAAGTCCGGATACAGGTTTCCACCTCAAATTTGGCAGAGACAGTCCAAATTAACACTCTGCCATCCTGTCTTTTCATGTTTTTAAAACATCCCAGTTTCTCTCTACTTATCCTACTTTTTCCCTTATCTGACTTCCATTCCTGCAAACTGAGTCCACAGTAGGGATCTGTCTAGGCTCTTTTTGAAGATAGCCAGAGTAGGAGACCCCACCGCCGCTCTAGGAAATGGCCATAGCTCTAGGCAACTTATGATCAATCCCAAAGTCAATCCCTTTTCACATAGAGTACTACTGAGCCCAGTATCTTCCTCATCGTATTATCTGTGCACTCCATTAAGTCTTGCACTTCCCAGGAGGCCAAAGCAACAGCAAACAGCTGCAACCTCTCCCAGCTTGTCTGTTCTTCCTCATCCATAACTTTTGTTGTTTTGACATGTGTTGTGTCCCTTGGCTTTGTTTGTCCTGGTTTCCATCTGTGAAATATTGGAGAGGGTGGGTTTCTGACCTGTCTTGACATTGCTTTCCCCTCTTTATTCTGTGTCTTTAACTCA
>NW_024811607.1:0-2730 GCF_019175285.1 Sceloporus undulatus | reverse complement strand
TATTATTATTATTATTATTATTATTATTATTATTAAATGCTGAAGAATTTTAGTTGGTCTGTCCTTGATGCAAGAGAGAAAGGAGGACAGGGATAGTCTCTGGGATGAGAAGGAAGTCACCAGAGACCAAAGGATGGAGTATGACCAGTGAGAGAGAGGAAGAGAATGAGAGGGACAGGAGGCCAAAGGCATGAGAAGAAACGCAAGGCCTCCAATGGTGGCACAGGCAGGAGACCTGGAGGTAATCAGACTACTGAGGCCTCAACTGCCCAGAGAAAGAGGAGGAGAAAAGCAGCAATTCCCCTCCCCGCCTTGGTAAGAAGCTTTCCCAATTCTTCTCCAACTCCTGTGACTCCAAGAGCAACTCTGGAATATCTCCTGGTCTAGACTGGCCACCAAGAAAAGTATGATGTACCCTCTAGGGATGAATTCAAAGACATAGCTGTGTTAGTCTGGAAAATGAGCATACAATGGGATCATGCAGCTCCTAAAAGATAGATTTTGGTATCATGAGCTTTTATAGACTTGAGTCTTCTTCCTCAGATGCATGTGAGGAAGTATCTGATGCATCTGGCTCAAGTCTATGAAAGCTCATTGTGATGCACACATCTCTAACTTACTTGATAATCAGGCTTCATGGGTGAACCAGAAAGGATTTATTGAGCAGCTCAGCATGGTAGCCAAACATTTGCCAGAACTGGTTTCAAAGACGAAACCACAAGCATATACTCCCTTCATACCTAATCCCCCTGCCTTCACATTCCTTTCCCAAGAAAGCAACCTTGAAGTCTTGGTAACATCCATATCTATGATCTTCCCCACATCAGCTCCACCTCCTCTTCACAGCAATTAGACTCTTAAACACTATCCTGCTCACACCCTGATCTCTGACTAATGGTCCATCTACACCAGTTGACCAAAGCTCTTCCTAGTTGTTGAGAAAAATTCAGGTAAGTCAAAGGACCCTTGGAGGATTCAGGCGATTCATAGCTGGTAGATCAGGTAGTCCATCATCCCAGGGACGTAGCCAGGATTTTAGGAAGGGGGGGGGGCAGACTAAGTGCCACCATTATAATGGGGCTTGAGTGCAGCGGCGCAGCAGCACACACCATTCATTTTTCTAATGGAAGGGGTGGGGTCCGGACCCCAAGAACTCCCCCCCCCTTGGCTACGTCCCTGATCATCCTCTCTCTCCTGTCTGCTTCCTTCTTTCCTGCCACTAGTGTTTCTAGGATAATGATTTCCATTATTTAATTGTCGATTCCATTCCATATCCCTGCACCTTCCACTTGGCCAACTGAACACTGTGAAATGGCTTGCCTGCATTTCATTTTTGGAGCTGGAGCAAAGTCCATCTTTCCCAACGTTTTGTATGCACCAGGCATGGTGTAAGTATTTTTGTAATCCGAGGATTACTTGCTGGAAAATCCAGTACAAATAAAGCTATCGTGTGATATGCAGAATTAATTCAGGAACCCAGAAGCTGCCTGTTGAACCTTTTCTCTCCCCTGCTCCTGTCTCCTCTCCTTCCACCTCTGGTCTCATTTGGAAATAGCAATGATTTCATCCCTAGACAAAGAGTAAGCAGAAACTGTGTTTGGTGAGGGCTTCTTATCAGCTCAATGGATGCTTTTTTTTCTTTTTAAACAAGGTGCAGCCTATCCATCCGCTGACTAATTATATGCATTGAAGCTTCCCTTGCTGGTTATGAGAGATCCCTTGCAAATTCCCAAAGCTCTTTCATTGCAACTTTAAACTTTGTATAACTTGACTAACCTATCCAGACCTCAAGGAGAATTGCCCCTTGGTGGAGGCTGTTTATGGCCCAGGGGTCACCACAAACAATTCCTTCTACAACTATTTATTTATTTATGTGCCCAATTTATTTATTGAGTGATTGGATTTATATCCTGCCTTTCTTCAAAGTTGGGATTCAAGGTGGCTTACAATAGTTTATAAAAGAGTAAGCTAAAACATTGAGAGCCAGTGTATTATAGTGGTTTGAGTGTTGGACTACAGCCACGAAACCCACTAGGTGACCTTCACCAAGTCATACTCTCTCAGCTTCAGGGGAAGGCAATGAATAAATCTGACCAAGAAAACCCCATGATATGTTTGCCTAGGGCTTCTACAAATCAGAAATGACTTGAAGGCACACAACAATAATGGCTAAAGCATTAGCTTCCAAAAGCTGAAAAAGAATTAAACAACAATATTATTTTAATAACATGATTAAAAACAGCTAATAATACTAAAATATCTCTAAAACATAATTGCCAGTAATAGATTAAAAATTCAGCATACCACTTTACACACACAGATGCACAGACTCTACTGCTCCATAATTAAAATCCAAAGGCCTGCCTGAATAAAAACTGCTCCACTTGCTGATGGAAAGAGAGCAGGGAGCAGCCCAACTGTGGAAGGGAGTTCTGCAGCCTGGAGCAAACTCTCTTAACCAAATAGTCACCAAATGTGCCTGCGAAGGTGGTGGGATTGAGATAAAGGGGTTGGTATTGATAGTCAACTAAGAATAAATCCACCATACATTCACATTGTCTAGCCCACATTTTAAGCTTTTTTGAAGGACTCTCATGAGCGACCTTGTCGAAGGCCTTATTGAAATCAAAATATGCTACATTGAAGGCATTCCCTTCATCTTGATAGCTTTCGACTCTGTCAAAAGAAGAAGAAGAAGAAGAAGAAGAAGAAGAAGAAGAAGAAGAAGAA
>NW_024811606.1:0-2730 GCF_019175285.1 Sceloporus undulatus | reverse complement strand
AGTTGTTCAGAGAAGGTTTGCCATTGCCTTCCCTGAGGCTGAGAGAGTGTGACTTTTTGCCCAAGGAACCCAGCTGGTTTCATGGAGGAGTAGGGCACTGGACCCTGGCCTCCAGAGTTGTAACCCAACACTCAAACCACTGCACCACACTGCCTCCCGTTCCCATGTACAACCTGTGAAATAGTGCAGACTTTTTTCTCTTCTTCATGTGTGTCTTCAAGTCGTTTCCAACTTATGGCAACCCTAAGGCAACCTTATCATGGGGTTTCCTTGGCAGGTTTCCTCTGAGAGGGGTTGCCATTGCCATCCTCTGAAGCTGAGAGAGTGTGACTTGCCAAGGGTCACCTAAGTCCAAAACACACTGCAGCAATAATCCAACCTGAGACTGCTTTAACTGCCCTGGCTCAGTGCTTGGGAATTCTGGGAAATGTAGTTTTCTGAGCCATTGAGCCTTCTCTGTCAGAGAGCTCTGGTGCCACAATAAACTCCATTTCCCAGGATTCCCTAGCACTGGGCCAGGGCAGTTAAAGCACTCTCAGACTTGACTATTGATGCTGTGTGTTTTGGAGCTTACTTGGCCGCAAACTGTCCATAGCCTGCAATGCATCTCCTAATTCTGTTTGCAGTCCCTCCCTCCCAACACTTTCTCATTTCCCACCAAAACCAGCACAAAGCTGGCAGATGGAAAGAGGTTTTAAAGCAGCATTTAAATCTGCCATATTGGTTTTTAAAAGACTAAATGTCCCAAATGCTATTATCAGTTTTGTAGCTATTATTACAGAAAGACATAGAGTGCAACCTCCTTAAGTACCTTTATTTTCTGGAGTGAGATGGGCTTTTTCAATTGACTCACTGTGATGATCTCCGGTGGTCCAAGCAGCCAAACCGCGGCCCTGTAATAACAACAACAACAACAACAACAATAGTTTTATACCCCTCTCTTCAGCCAAAAGGCTATCAGAGTGGATTAGAAATTGTTAATTAGACATGTAGACATTATGGCTCTTAGTCCAGCAGACCCTTAAATTCTTGAAATCCCGCTGCCATCAACCAGTGAATTATAAAAGGGTTTCTCTTAACCTAAACTGGGACCAGTTAAGGAACCTTATTTCTACTTCTTTACTGATCTTCCAAGCATCAACCGATCCAAGACACGTGTAAAAGGAGCATCGAGTAGTAGATACTCCAAGGAGATATTTACTATAAATGACAAAATATAACTAAAATATAAGTCTTACAAGTTATTAGGAATCTTGCAGGTACAATATTTGTAAGTATATAATATTAAATTCACACAAGCTATTAAAATAATAAATAAACCTAAGTGTCCAATTCTGAGACTAACTTCTTGGGGTCTGCCTTCCAGTTGTTTCCAGGTCTTATGGTGACCTTATGGGAGTCTCTGAAGGGGTTTTCTTGGCAGGTTCCTTCAGAGTGGGTTTCCCATGGCCATCCTCTGAGGCTGAGAGAGTGCAATTTATTATTGTTATTGTTGTTGTTGTTTATTTCTATAGCACTGTAAATGTACACAAATGATCAATTCAATAAAACCTGCCAATGGCGTACCATCTACAAAATACATATAAAACAATATAAAACAGATTTGGTTAAAATAAACAAGCAACAATTAAAAACATCAACTTTAACATGAGGGACCTTTTCGCCATGCTTCTGGAAAGCGAGCGGAGGATACCTCATCTTATGGTCTTAAATTGACCGGGGGTCGCACAAAACATGGTGGAAATGCCCCTCACATGCCAAGATCACGAAAAGACCGCAAACATTTTTGACCGCTGTGGGTTACAGAGATGTACCTGATGCATGGAGCTGTGGGTCATGCTTTGCCCACCCCATTTTAACCTGATCTGGTGTCACTTTTAAGGCATGTATTATTTAAACATGAGCTGTGTTGGATTCTTTCTAATGTGTATTTTTATTTCTTGGAACATAGTAGGGCCCAGGGCAATTCACCAATGCTCCCAGAAAGGGATTTCGGAGAGGACTACTTTGGGTTCTTGGTTGGAAGAAGCAGTTGTATTCCATGGGCACAAAAGGAAGGTCCCAGAAGGTCCAATGCTTCAGACAGCGACTCCTCCCCAACCGCAGAGGCCCTACTCCAACTTGGCACCAAGCCCTGTGTCCCTCCATCCTCCCAATGTTAATGCTGCTGAAAAGCCACATGGCCGGACAAAGCATGAGGAAGGCAAGGGCCCCTGGCAAGGGCCTCTGCGGTTGGCACCTTCGTGGGCAGAAAGCAGTCTCTGGACCCATCTGGGCACTGGCCCCAGGTTCCCTGGCACTGCAAAGTGAGCACATGGGCTCCAAAGGCCATCTCCATATGGAGGAATCCCTGGCATCTTATTTATTCATCTATTGGCATTGGCCGAGAACTTGGAAAGGTTGCTTCTGCTGGAAGAGGACTTCCAGAGTGGCTGGGGGCCATTCAGGACATCGGAAAGGCCTATTTAATGCAGTGGCACTAAACCAGTGACCCCCCCCCCCCTCAAACTGTGCCGTTTAAGAGATTTTGGACTTGAGCTCCCAGTAGCCCCTCAGCCATGTTGGCCAATGGCCTGGGATTTGGGGCGCTGAAGTCCAAAATCACCTTTTACCTGAGAAAAGAAGAGAGGAAGAAGGCGTCCAGGTGGACGAAGAGGCCAGGCTTTTCAGATACATTTAGATGCAATAATAATAATAACAATAACAGTAATAATATATTCAGAGATGTTG
>NW_024811605.1:0-2730 GCF_019175285.1 Sceloporus undulatus | reverse complement strand
CGCCTGCACTGCAGAAATAAGGAAGCTTGGAGGGCTCCATCCAAGAAAAGAATCCTGGGATTTGTAGTTCCTTTTGGACAGAGGAGGGAAAGGAGTTGGCAAAACTACAAGTCCCAGAGTCCCAAAGAATCCCTTTATCCCCAGGTTGCTTCTTCTCCTACAAACTGAGTTCAAAATACTAAAGAGATTCGCACTCCGTTAACCCAGAAGGGGAGAGGCAAGGAGGGGGTCACAATCTGTTCCTTTCTTCCCAGTCAGGCAAAAGCAAAGGGTTGCAGCTTCTTCTTAGAATCATAGTTGGAAGAGACCCCCAAGGGCCATCCAGTTCAACCCCATTCTGCCCTGCAGGAACTCTCTATCAAAGCATCCCCAACAGATGGCCATCCAGCCTCTGTTTAAAGACTTCTAAAGAAGGAGACTCCACCACTCTCCGAAGACTGTCAAACAGCCCTATATACTTCTTGTTTGTGTCTTCTTCTTGGTTGCTCTCCTGTGTCCTGGGTTTGGCCTGTGAAATGCTGGAAGGTATGGCAGAGACACCTGCCAATGACCACACACTCTACTGCCCATTCTCCCCAGCAGTTGGGATGGAGAGAGACCCCTGTCTCTGATCCCAACTAGGAGGCCAGAGAGAGCCCTGTGACCCATAGTTATTGGGAGCCCTGGGCCTGACCCTCCTTCCTAACTTACAGGCTTCACCAGATATCTTGGAGAAATATAGGATTTGTGTTGATAGTAACTATAGAGCCTGAATGGTGTAGTGGTTTGAGCACAGGAATATGACTATGCAGACCAAGGTTCGAATTGCAACTCCGCCATGTAAACCCACTGGGTGACCTTGGGGAAATCACACTCACTCAGTCTCAGAGAATGGCAATGACAAACCCCATTGGTGTTGCCACAAGTCGGAAATGACTTGAAGGCACACAACAGCAACCCTAATCAGTGATAATTGTGAATCACAAACTTTGAAAAGATGAATTCCTCTACCCATTTTCTTGAGAGTAAATCTCAAAGAGCACTCTTAGTCATTAAAGATTCATTCATGTCCTGCCTTTTTCTCCCATAACAAGACTCAAGGCAAATAACAGCTTATTAAAAACAATACAAAATCATAAATGTACAAAGTATACCTATAAAATTATTTTACAAACAAGTAATCTGTAAAGTTATTAACATTAATATTCCTTAAAAGATTACCTACAAAAGAATGTAGGACGCCATTGAAAGTCCATCACAGTCAATGTCTAAAGCGTGTTGGCTGAAAGACAACAAGGAGCCATCCTAGTCTCCCAAGAGAGGGACTTCCAAAGGCTGGGAGCAGCTGCCGAGAAGGTTCTCGCTCTTGCTCCCACCAAAGAAGCCTGAGAAGGCAGAGGGACAGACTATCTTAGAGCTGTAATGGGACCATGAAAGGGGATAGAGGAGGAGGGAATGATTGCCATAACCCAAGTGTTGTTTTTTTCTTCCCTTCGGCTCCAGATCTGCTTTGAGGAAGTGGCCATGTGATTTCCCCAAAACAAGTGGAACCTCCTGAACCCAGAAGTCTCCTGACAAGGAGGTCAGGATGGAGGGTGATGGGAAGGAGATGTCTTTGGGTAAGCATCTTGTTTGTCTTTGTTGGATAGATGCTGAAGGAAAGAATTCATGTTTTTGGCATCTCTTATTCACCTGTTGGGATGCAAGTGTAGAAATGGGATGCCAGGCCAAGTCCCATGGGTCACACTGTGCCAGATTTGAGCTCATCTGCAGCTGCTTTTTAATATATAATTTTTTTGATTTTGCTTGGTTGGAAGCTTGGAGAGTTATAATTGATGCAAGTGCGGTCTCCCTTTTCTTGTGACACCCCATTTTCTACCAATGGAAGGCGTTTCAAAGTCTTGGAGCAGCCACTGCAAAAGCCCTGTGCCATACCTGAGCTTTGTGTTCTTTTAATACCCTTGCATCTGGGTATTGTGTTGGGACAACACAAGGGACTTGTGTTTAACTCTAGGGACTTAAATTCATTAAGAGTTGCCAGGTATTCCTGTATGACCTCTTTACCTATTCTTTGCGGCATTCCTCCTACTGCACCATTTGCTCCATTTTTGCTAAGTCATGCATTGTCTTCTTTTTGTGAGAAGACTGAGGCATCCAGTTAGCATTAATCTCTTTATCAAGCCTATCGGTCTTCTCTTGGCCAGCCTGAACATGCCCAGCCATTTCAGCCTTTCCTCATATGTTTTGTTCTCCATGCTTTGTATCATCCTGGTTGACTTCTTGGCTTTGGGTACGTGGGACTTGGAATGCCTAAATATTGGCTAGAAATACCCAAATTGTTTAGAATGAAGAGGAATGAAGGGCCTGGGGCAGAGTCGGGACATGCGCCATGTAGACACCACAACCCAGGCCAGCCAAAGATGCCAGTCTGCACAGCCCCTTAGTCATTTTTGTCATAGAAAGATTTCTCATGGGTCCCTGTTCTTCAGCAGCAGCTCTTTTCTAAGAAGTGGTTTCACTACGGCCCTGTCCACTTGTAAAAATGATTACTAATTTTTTAATGGTAACTGGAGCAAGTCAAGTGCTAGAAGGCGAGATGAGTAATCTGAGACTGCCATACTTTGGCCATACCATAAGAAGACATGACTCACTGGAAAAGACAATAAAGCTTGTTAAGGTAAAAGGCAGTAGGAAAAGAGGAAGACCACATTTCAGATGGATAGACTCAGTCTATTAATAATAATAATAATA
>NW_024811604.1:0-2730 GCF_019175285.1 Sceloporus undulatus | reverse complement strand
GAGGCTGAGAAAGAGAAATTGAATGGAGAGATCTCATTTACAGAAATTCAACAAGCAATATCTAAAACTAAAAGCGGGAAAGCCCCTGGACCAGATGGATTTACGATGGGATATTATAAAATGTTTCAGGAAATATTACTAGCACCACTTAAGAAAACATTTAACGCAATTTTAGAAGAAGGGATACCTCAAACATGGAGAGAAGCTAACATAGTATTGATTGAAAAAGAAGGTAAAGATAACACATTGCCCCAAAATTATAGGCCAATTTCTCTATTAAACAGTGACTACAAGATTTTTGCAAGCATATTGGCAGATAGATTAAAGAAAATCTTGATTAGTTGGATACATAAAGATCAGTGTGGTTTCCTCCCAAAAAGACACGTAAAACAACATATTAGAACGGTAATAAACCTAATTGAATACTATGATAAGCACCCGGGGAAAGAATTAGCAATGTTAAGCTTAGACGCTGAGAAAGCCTTCGATAATTTGAAATGGGGTTTCATATTTGGATTATTGGGAAAATTGGAAATAGGTGAAAAATATATTAATTGGGTGAAACAAATATATCAGGAGCAAAGTGCAAGAATTATAGTTAATGGTTCCAAGACCAACAGTGTGAAAATAAACAAAGGCACAAGACAAGGATGCCCTCTCTCACCACTGCTCTTCATACTTTGTTTGGAAATAATGTGCAAAAAAATAAGAGAAGACCCACAGATTAAAGGTAATAAGATCAAAGGCAATGAGGTAAAAATATGCGCATATGCAGACGATTTGTTGATTATTTTGGAAGACCCAATGAATAGCTTACCAAGAGCATTGAAAGTGGTTGAAGAATATGGTATAATAGCGGGACTGAAAATAAATAGAGACAAATCAACTATGCTTACCTTAAACATGACGAAAAAAAGAGAGAAATTACTACAAGAGAAATCGAAGATTACAACCCAAAAGAAAATAAAATATCTTGGAATAAATTTGACCAAAAAAACGGCAGAATTATTTGATAATAACTACAAGAAAACATGGCAAGAAATCAAATCTAGCTTAACCAAATGGGAAGACTTACATGTCTCACTAATGAGAAAAATATCTATGGTTAAAATGAATATCTTACCAAAAATAATGTACCTCTTCCAAAATCTCCCAATAATCCTAAAGGACCAAATTTTTAATCAGTGGAAGAAAGATATATCAAAATTCATATGGGCGGGCCGGAAACCGAGAATAAAATGGAAAGTACTTACTGACCTGAGAGAAAGAGGAGGATTTGCATTGCCAGATTTTAAGATATATCACGAAGCAAACTGTTTAGACTGGCTGAGAGAATGGATTAATTTAGATAATGAAAATATACTGAATTTGGAAGGATTCAACATCAGATACGGTTGGCACGCATATATGTGGTATGGGAAAACAGAACAAAACAAACAATTTAATGACCACATCTTACGTAGATCATTACTCAAAATTTGGAATAAATATAAGAATAAATTATATAGAAGTTTACCGTTATGGACATCCCCCCCATGAAGCTTTTATGTATAGAGCAAAGACTGGGAAAAATTGGCTCAAATACAAAGATATAGTACAAATGGAAAAAGGGGATTTGAGATTAAAAACCAGAGAAGAATTAGAAAAGCAGGGAATAAATTTAACCTGGTTTCAATATTTACAAATAAGTACGAGATTTCGGAAAGATAAGAATCAAGAAGGGATAACCATAGAAAAAAAATGAATTTGATTCGATTTTGGAAAAGGGGAGTAAAGGAATAATTTCAAAAATATATAAAATGTGTATAAAATTAGACCATGAAGAAGAAACGATAAAAGGTTGTATGATTGAATGGGCCAAGAACATTAACAGAAGTATACAGTTAGAAAGATGGGAAAGGGCATGGGGCAAAGAGTTGAATTTCACATGTTGCACTGATTTGAAAGAAAACTTCATGAAAATGATGCATAGGTGGCATATTCCTCCATCAAGATGGGCTAAGATGATAAAAAATGGTTCGAATATCTGTTGGAGATGTAATAATTACTATGGTTCCTATTATCACATGTGGTGGACATGTCCTATGGTAAAAAAATTCTGGAAAAAGGTACAGGAAATAATTAAGGAAATATATCAAATTAATATAAGATTAGAACCAGAAATATTATTGTTGAATATGATTCAAGGTAACATATTAAGAAAACAGAAAAAAATAATGTTGTACTTAATAACAACAGCAAGGGTTACAATAGCGAAAAATTGGAGAAGGATGGGAGATATAGATATAGAAGAGTGGTTAATGAAGGCACTGGAAGCTATGGAAATGGATATGCTAACGATGTGGATGAGAGAGGAAGAAGATTACGAAACCTCAAATGAGGAAATGTGGAAACCGTTATTGACATATTGTAAAAAAGAGATGGTCAAACCCGACATAAAGGTGCTCTACAATAACGGATGAATGTATATATAAGCTATAATAGGATATTATAAACCTGAAGACAAGGGGGAAGAATAAGAGCAATCTCCCTATAATAAAAAGAGAATAAGATGCAATAGTTATAAATAAAGCTAGGGTAACATAGACTGCACATAAGAATGACAAAAAGAATAGAAATTTCAGTGAGATGGGAGAGTATTTATAACTAATGTTATTGAGGAATAGTATTAATGTTGTTCGCTGTATAGGATGATAAGTTGGGAAACTATATAGGAGCAGTTTTTTTTTT
>NW_024811603.1:0-2730 GCF_019175285.1 Sceloporus undulatus | reverse complement strand
ACAAATGCCAGTGTTGTGGGAAATGTTTTTCTTTGAAGTCAGACCTACTGAAACATCAGAGAGTCCACACAGGAGAGAAGCGACACAGATGCCAGCATTGTGGGAAATGTTTTTCTTCAAAGTCATACCTAGTTTTACATCAGAAAGTCCACACAGGAGAGAAGCCACACAAATGCCAATGTTGTGGGAAATGTTTTTCTTTGAAGTCAGACCTAGTGACACATCAGAGAGTCCACACAGGAGAGAAGCCACACAAATGCCAGCATTGTGGACAATGTTTTGCTCAGAAGTCAAACCTAGTAAGTCATCAGAAAGGCCACACAGGAAAGAAGCCACAAAAATCCCAGAAATGAACTAACATTATTTTTGTGGAGAAGCAATACAAAGAATATATTTTTCTTCCTTTGGTGATAAGAAAATGCCCTTGTGATTTGTGTGTTAGGTTTGTCTCTCCATGTCTTTATGTTTTAAAGTTATATTTTCTTCATTTTAGCTTTTAATTGCTATTAGTGTAGATCATTGCTTTAGTTTACAAATTTGACTGGGGATTATGGGTTGTGGAATGGGTTAGCTAGATAGAGGGTGGGATTTGTTGCAGCTGGCTAGAATAGATATTTGATTGATAGCCTTTGGATTGTGTGGGATGTTAGCTGAAGAAATTTGGGGGGAAGGTATTAACAGAAAGGGGACTAGTTTCTGGGAATGGCAAAGTGGGCCTTGTTACCTGTGGGCCATTGACTGTGGGAATTGGAGGTGGGGGCTAGGTTTGAAAGAGGGTGGAGTTTTAGGTTTGGGGTTTTTAATGTATTATTTGGCTTGGGGCGGGCAGTTCTGATTTAAATGCTAACTTAAATGCTGGCCTGATTTAAATGGGCCTTTGCGCAGCCCCCGTCACATGCTAGGGGTTGGCCGAGAACGTAGTGTCCATACCGACCTCACTCGTAGCATGTGATGGGGGCGTCAAAATGGCGGCGCCCTGTACACACAGGCGCTGCCATTTTGATGCAACGGATGCGTAGAGTATGCACGTTCCGGCCCCTTTGTGACACCGCAAGTGCGCCATTGGTGCCTTGCGGCGTCACAAAGACACCACAACAAGAACCTGCTTTTTGTGGGTTCTTTTTGTTTAGCGATAGAGCCGCACAGTTTGTTCACTTTGGCTCCCTTGCGGAGCAAACCAGGGTGGCGAGAGACTGCCATTTTTGGGCGGTGTCTATCCCGCTATTGTGTTCTTAATAAAGTTCTTTGTTATTTCAACACAATGGACTCATTGATGTATATAAATTCTGAATTTGCACAAAACTGACCCTTTCTTCTTTTCTCAGTCCTCAGCTCCATTCCCAGCCATATGAGCAGCAGAGGCAAACACACAAATACACACACACACACTTGTGTGTATACACACACACACACACAGAGAGAGAGAGAGAGAGATCTGTATGTACAAAGCAGAGTCTTCACAGCCTTTCCCTCCTGAGTCCAGCTCTGCAGCTTGGGCTCCATTCCGGAAGGAAGGAAGGAAAAAGGAAGGAAGGGTGTAGTCCTTCCCTTCTTCCAAATGCTGACAATGGAATAAGCAGCTGCAGCTAGGGCTTTGCGATCCCTGTGCATGCTCAAGAGGGGCCTTTGGTGGCAAATGTGCATGCACAGTCTCAGCCCCTGAATCTGCCGCCCTCACAGCCTGCTCTGAGGGAGGGAAGTGGGGAGAGCCCTCATTCATTCAGAATGGCTGGAGGATCTTCTGGGGGAGGGCTGATGTAAGAAGGACAGAAACCCCGATCTCCTCCCTGCAAAGAAAGGCAGGGAGCCTGCCAGGCCTCCTCTCCCTCCTCTCCCTTCCCTGCCCCCTCCTCTGGGGATTCCTTGGGGCCCAGATACTTGGGGGGTTATTTTGAGAAAAGTGGAAAGGGGGGACCCTTGGAGAGAGACGTAGCCATGGAGGGGAGGGGGAGTCAAAGGTAAAAATGACTTTGAGGAGCCCCCTTCCTTCAGGAAAGTGGGGCAGAGGAGAGACCCTCCCTTCTGATGACTCATTTGGGGAAGAGTTTTGTGCCAAATACGAAGCATCACACAGGATAGGGTTCAATAGCATTGGAAACAACATTTTTTGGGGGGGGAGAGACGTTTTCTCTGGGGTCCTGGGGGGAGGGGGCTCTGTCTGGGTGGGGGGAAAGAGCCAAAATCCAGGCCAAATCCAAGAGGAGGGAGATGGAGGGACTCCAAAGCCCCATCTGGGGAGACTGACGCTTCCCTGGCAACCTGAGAACTAGGCTTAAAGGCCCACAGGATCCAAATTAGGCATCCCCCACACATACATACCTTTCCCTTCACAACAACCCTGAGGAGGACCAACAGAGAGACCCTCAGCCCCAAAAAGAACTCTCTCCTCCCGATTTTGGGAACATGCTGAACAGGTCTTGCACCCCTTTGAAAGGATGTAGGTAAAAGGAGTAGAAGGAAGGAATAAAAGAGTGAAAATGCCAAGGGAAGAGAAGCATAAAGGGATGGCTTAAGTGGGGGGGGGGATCTGGAACCTGATCCAGGCACCTGCCCCCCAGAACCCATCATTAGAGCCTACCACAGATCACTGTGATGCTTTATATGACTATTTCACAGGTAATATCTCTCAGAGAAGAGCTGACATGGAAGCCAGCATTATTGCAGAGGCTATAGGTGAGGTGTGCAGTGACTCTGTGAATAAGATCATACTGGATCAAATTGAATCTGTGA
>NW_024811602.1:0-2731 GCF_019175285.1 Sceloporus undulatus | reverse complement strand
TTCTCTGTATTAAATCTCTCTCACATTAAATCTATTTAAAATCTCTCTTGTAGTTGATTGTATAAGAGCCAATGCATTTGGGAATCTTGCTGCCCCAACTCTTCCAGGAACCCTCAACATGTCACTATATGTCACTGTCTGTCACTTTATGTCACTCTCTGTCACCCGCTTGTCAATGACGCTCCATCTGCCTAAAAAGCCTGATGAGGAGGATCTTTTTTTTATAACATGATGTGTAAACTCCCTGTGTATTGAAGGGTTACTGTGCCATAGGTACGCATGGCTGGGCTTCTCTATTTTCAAAGGGGACGATGACATGCGCAATAGTTATCTTCCTATGGACTTCCTTTGAGAGTACTATGTCTGGCCTCAGATGGCTTTTCTGACCCAAGCATCCTTCGGTTTAAAGAGATGGCATGGAGGGCATGGAGAGGACCATGGATAAAGCAGGCTTCTGGGGCTGGAGAGGGAGTGGAGGTCAAGGAAGAGGAGGGACTTGAGCCATTGCTTGAGTCCCATTGCAATGTCTCCTCCAACGCCGCCTTCTTCTTCTTCTTCTTGCCATGGCCAGCTTTGATCCAAAATGGCCTATTTCTCCTTTAGAAGTTCTTTCAAGGAAGCTTCTAGAAAGGCCTTCTCTTGCAGGAGAAGCTTTGTATCCTCTTCAGGGTTCATTCTCTCTGCCAGGATCCTGTTACCCTGAAGCTGAGAAGGAGCAGATGTTATCCAAGCCTTTGCTTCCATGCTCTGCTTCTGCATGATGCTTCCTCCTTCTGATTCTTTTCTTCTCTGGTGTTTTCATTGCAACCTTTTTGTATCTTGTTGGAAGGAAGAACACAGCACTACATATTTCTAGGATAAACAATAACCACCCATAACAAAAATTAAGCTAAGCAATGCTCTATAAGAAAATAGACAGGGCTACCCATGAACCCTCTCCTTCTGACACTCTTCCAAGATAGAGTGAGACCAGAGCCTGCCCTGAGGCCTCTGCCCACTAGGCCCCACTGACCGCCCTCTGGCCCCAGCAGCACTTTCCCCCCATGGCCTTCTCCTGGAGCCCTGAGTCAAACCCTCCCTGCCTTCCAGTGTCACCTCACAGGGGACTGTTTTTCCTCAGGGAGACTTATGTGTCCTCCTCTCTTCCCATTGGTCTTAAATTTGCATATCCCCTCCCCTGCCCCCCCATTATTCTCTGCCCTGCCTTCTTTAGTCAGGAGGAGAGAGAGGAGGAGCAAGAGAAAATGTACATTTTTGTGAGTAGTGTAATTCCAGTGCCCTGGCCAGAAGGTGGCGCTGCTTCCCTCCCTCAAGGTTGAGGCTCCGCCTCCCTCCCTCCCAGCAGCTGAAATTAACCCTATGGAAAGAGTGGGAAGGGCTGGAGGTGGGGCCATGCAAATCTCAGACCAATGGGAAAAGAGGATGAGGCCAAAGTCTCCCTGGGGGGGGCCAAAGGATCCCCCTGAAAGGTGAGGCTGGAAGGGAAGGGAGGGTTTGGCTCAGGGTTCCTGGAGAGGGTTATAGGGGGAAGGCGCTGCTAGGGCCAGAGGGCAGGAAGTGGGGCCTAGTGGGTGGAGACCTCAGGGCAGGGTCTGGTCTCTCTGTGTCTTGGAAGAGTGTTGAAAAGAGAGGGTCCATGGGCAGCTAGCAGGACTCTACATTAGGCTTTAAGGAGGCTTTTGTATAATTTTCTGTATGTTCATCTTATTTTTTTAGTATGTTTTCAGAATTGGGGCTGTCAGTGGCTTTCTTTAACATGCCTTGAGCTTATCTGGAAAGCCTGCTTTTCCCTTAGAAGTTCTTTCAGGGCAGTCAGAAAAGGCTTTAATTTGCCCTGCTTCTGTCTTCTTTCTGCCCATCTCAGCCTTTTTGCATCTTGTTGTGATGAAGAAGAAGGAGAGACAAGAAAAGCTGTGAAGACAAATGCAATAAAACCGTATTCATTTCAGCCACTGGAGAAAAGCAGGGAACAGTGCCACCTGGAGGCAAGGAGAAATGGAGGGTTCCTGGCTGTCAGTCAATGGAAGGGAAAGAGAGAAGGAGGAAGAAGGAAAAAGGAATGGTGTTGAAGTGCCTCAGAAAACGACTGTTCTGGGATTATCTTTTCGGGTTTAAAGGAGAGGTAGCTTGGAAGAACAGTTCCTGCCTTTGAAGGAAAGAGATTGTATCCATTTTAAAGAAGATATATTTTACACATTTCATTCGTTTATTTCATTCTATATATATATATATATATATATATATATATACATACACACACACAGACACACTCATCCCTCCATATTTGCGGCTTTGATTATTCACAGATTGATTCATATCCAATTAATCTGTTGCAAGAGCTTTAGAAATACTCCACTTCTATTGTAATGATATGTATTTCAAATGGCGATTTACTCAATGCATTGTATTGATAATGGTTGTATTGTTTTTCTTGAGTGTATTTTATATGACCTTGTAGCTTTAATCTTGTAATTGTTGTTTTTATTGTTGTAATCTCACCTCAATCCGCAGAGAGAGGAGGGAAATATGAATATATTATTATTATTATTATTATTATTATTATTATTATTATAGAGTCCATTACCACAAGGACAGAATCCATTGTAGGACTACAAATCCCAACCTTACAAATAAACATTGGACAACTTACATGTTTACAATACATAACAAACATAACACAACATACAACTTTGTCATCAGGCCTTTGATTTTCTAAAGCACACATCGCATA
>NW_024811601.1:0-2731 GCF_019175285.1 Sceloporus undulatus | reverse complement strand
CCTTGCCTGAAGGAAGACCCTTTCAAGTTGTCCAGGAATAATGCTCCAATGTTCAGATCGTCCCTTAGGTCTCAGGTGATGTGAATGTGGTGACAGGATAATGGTATGCTGACCATGGCTTGTGCCAGATGCATGCAAAACATTCAGTGGCAGGAACCACGTTTCAGTATTATTATTATTATTATTATTATTATTATTTACCCGCCTCTCCCCATGGAGCAAGGCAGGAACAAGAACAACCAACAAATACGCATCATTTAAAACACAACTTTAGTTAAGGACTTCCGGTGGTATGGCCGCCCGATAAGCACCTCAAGGAGAGGGCTCCGAGGGGTGCTTGCCTCCCGCGGGGACTAGCGCGCCCGCCAGTGATTTTGCTGGGCGCGAAAAAAACCCCGAAAGTAAGGGGTAACAGAGGGGCTCGTCGGAACCTCCCACGACCCACGCGTCCGAGGGAACAGCTAGCCGACGAAGGCGTTTGCCTCGCCGGTGCGAGAGAGGGAGACGCGAAGGAGTGGGTAGGAAGAGCAAGCCACGTCCGCGAGAGTGCAGCCGTTTTTGCGGCGCAAGGGCTGCCTCCACCTAACACAACTAATTATTTTTCTCAGCTGACAACTATCTTATTTTCTTTTCGCACTGAGAAGAGACTTTCCAGCACTAACTTCGCTGTCCCTGGGAACTTTTCTTAACCTTTAGGAGACTACTTGACGGAATCCATGGGGAAGGATTAGAGAAGTTGTTTTTAAAGAAGCTCTCGGCGGTTTGGAGTACCAGCATATAAAATAAAACAACAACAGAGGAGAGTATTCGAAGGAGCCTCAGGGCAATGAGCCCAAGCGGATGGGTATTTGATTAACGACTACCTCCTCATTTACGAATTTGACTGCTTCCAGATTAAAAGAACATGAGCCCCTAAGTTGCCAAGCCGGACCTGAGGAAAGGGATAATAATAATAACAAAAAAAAAAAGGCTCTTAGCTTCATTGGAACCTTCTCTCTAACCTCGGACCCTGCATGCCGAAGAGAGAACACATTAACTTGCTTCACTAGTTGACTGAGAAACCATTCTGTTGGAGGCCCCAAGGGATATAAAATTTGGTGTTTGGGTCTGGTTTTCCTTTACTGAATTGTGTTATATTGAGTTATATTGAGATTTGTTTATAGGTTCGTATTACTTGGGAAATCTGAGATACATAGAGGGAATTTACATAGAGCAGAGTGTATAATATACTCTTGTTTGAGATCACTGTAACCTTTGTTGAAACTTTGTCGCAACACCTATTGTAGCTGAGGAAGAGAGTTGCCAGTAGACTTTTAAGAGTGCAACATAATAACCTTTAGACAATAGTGTGTGGATACTGTTAGGGGTTAAGATTGTAACTGTTAATAACAACTGTGTTTTCCCCCTTTTGCTGTTTAAATCAGGTGGTGAACTCTGTAAGTTTGAGCTTTCTCCCCTCTTTAATACAAACCATGTAAGTGAAGTGAGTGCCAGAGCTACTGATTTATTGGTCTTAACAAAGAGGATACATTAATTTGAGACTTAATTAAGATTGAATCTACCTTCCCCTCTCCTTTTTTTTTTTATTTTATTAAGGAGATCAAATTATAAATTGTAGCTATTATTTTAACATTCTGTGATTTATATTCCCAAGGACATCAGCAGACAGAACAGCTGCAAGAGGAGTAGGAGTGAAGATAAAAAGAAACGACTGCCATCAGTAAAGCAGGTGAATATCATTTAGATAGCAAAGGTGGTATCTGGCTGTGGTGGAAGGACACCTGGTGGACAATTGCTGTAACTTAACGTGACTGATTACTGTAATAATAACTACCAACCACTGGAATAAGATATTGTACTTTTTATACTTTTTTTCTTTTTTCTTCCCTTCTTGGTGACATCTTAAATTGAGGACATATAGCTTTTAATTAATACCAAACAGATACTATCTAAGATAAGACTGCAGGTAAGGCAATATAACTGAAATTATACATATAGAACCTAAAAGTGACACACCCTGGTGTGTAGATCATTAAAAATAAAAATAATAATAATATATTAACACCAAAATAATCAGGGGGGAAGTTTGAGGGGGAAAAAAAATTACTTAAAAAAAAATTAGTAATAACTAATATAATCCTATATCCAGATTCCAGCACAAATATAAGATTTTCTGGAAAGTTATGCCGGTCACTTTAAGAAATATGCCACCAAAAAATCATAACCAAAGAAGACTCTCTATAGATGCAAGCAATAAAAGTGAAGACCAGTTCAATCAATTATTAGAAGCAATAAAAATTTCACAAAAAGAACTACAGCAAGAAATTAGAGAATCCAGAGAGGGAATGTCGCTGGAATTAAAAGCTGAGACCAGGTTAATCAGGCACGATTTGGACAAAATTAACAAAGATATAACCAAAATAACAGGGAAGATTGAGAAATTGGAAGTGACATCAAAAAAACTAGAGAAAAGAGTAGACGAAATCTCGTCCATACAACAGCAGGAGCAGGAATCGGTACTAAAGGTACAATTAAAGCAGAGAGAATCATGCTTAAAACTGAGAGGAGTGCCTGAACAGTCAAACGAAGACTTATATGCTTTTCTTGTCCCAATTTTGGCAAAATATTTAGATAGAACCCCTCAGGAATTTAATTGGGAGATAGACCGGATGTATCGTTTGAACTCGAGAGTAGCTAAAGAGAAAGGGCTGCCGAGGGACGTTGTTATATA
>NW_024811600.1:0-2731 GCF_019175285.1 Sceloporus undulatus | reverse complement strand
CCTAGGCAGTAAGGAAAGCAGACAGGAAGAAAATAAACTCATTTGAGATGTGGTGCTGGAGAAGAGTGCTGAGGATAATTTGGATGGCCAAAAACACACACAAGTGGGTTCTTGAAGAGATGGAGCCTGAAATCTCCATGGAAGCCAAGATGTCAAAACTGAGGCTGTCATACTTTGGTAACATCTTGAGAAGGAACGACTCCCTGGAAAAAACAGTAATGCTAGGAAAGGTGGAGGGAAGCAGAAAGAGAGGAAGGCCACACACAAGATGGATGGCTTTATTAAGGAGGTCACAGGTATGAATTTTACAGGGACTAAGCAGAGCAGTGGAGGGCAGCAAGGGGTCTTCTTGGAGGTCATCCACAGGGATCAATTGTGGTAGAGTTCAGTAAAAATGACCCTGTTGTTAGGCTCTTGAATGGAACAGAAATAATCCAGAAGACGACCCAGACTGAATTTTAAAAAACAGATTTATTGCTAGCAAATAATAATATAATAATAATTTCTGTTTATATGTCCCGCCTCTTCCAAGGACCGAAGTGGGATCACATCATTAAAATAACACGATGCAATTGAACAGTCAATAAGATACTAATCCTGAATTATACATCCCTCAGACTGGAATTCACCGTTCTGTCGCGGCAATGAGACGCAGAGACAGGAATGGGGGTACACAACTTAGCTGGCCAGGTCTTGGCCAGCCCTTTTTATGCATATCAGGGTTACATCAGGTTTACATTATCTCATTGTACATCAGAAGGCAATTTGCGAAATCAGTGACCAATGTGTATTTAGGAAAATTCCATTTAGCAAAGGGAGCAGGATATGTAAACTTGGCTCAGCCGAATCAACATGGGCTTATCCAATTATGGATAAAGCATTGTCACCCTGAAGGAGGGTCATAATCCTGTGGTCTGCCAGCAGGATTATCACACCTCAATCTTGATGAACATTGCTATCCCGGGAGGGGTCGCATCCCCGGGCTTGCCAGGGAATGCTACACCGTTCCAACCAGTTTTCTCAGGGCAAGAACAGAGTTCTACTTTTTATAGGCAACAGACAAAGAAGCAACTTTGGATACAGAAAACTAAACCTATAGAAATCCCATGCAGTTACTGGGCAGAAACATTAAAAGCTCAATTAATATGCATTAGGATTTCCTTATGTTGCATCATTCCATCTGCTTCTTATCAGTTGTCGGTGCCTCTCAGGTTCACCCTTGCCTTCCATTTTATTTTGGCTTAAAGTAAAGCACCAAACACCAGTCAGAAATGTAGGGTTGCCATAATTGTCCACTGTTACCAGGGACAAAATGTAGGACAAATTCGAGACCAAACTGTAGGACAACTGCAGGACAAAACTCACCCCAAAATGTAGGACATTTAAGGTCTTCCCTTTTTCTTAAATGTCCTACATTTTGGGCTGAGTTTTGTCCTGCAGTTGTCCTACAGTTTGGTCTCAAATTTGTCCTACATTTTGTCCCTGGTAATAGTGGACAGTATCCATTATGAAACAACTCTCTACAACATTTTTCTTAACTGAGGCTAAGTTCACTTTGTGGGTCTTTTCTCATTACATTCAGGGGAACTAGAGACTGAATATGTAGAATAAAGACTGAATATTGCTTTTAATCCATCCCACCATCAGTGCTCCCCAAAGACTGTGTGCCCTGTAAGGGAATCATTTTTTTGGACTACATCTCCCAGAAGCCTCGGCCATGTTGGATAGTTGCGCGGGGATTCTGGGAGTTGAAGTCCAAAATTCGTAAAGGGTAAGTAAACAAACAAGTCTGGAGAGGGAATAGTGAAGCCGGAGGGACCTGAGTATCTGAGGACTGAGGGACCTTCACGGCTCACTCTTCCCCCCACTTTTTGTTTTAAAACAATATCGTTGGGGTCCATTTAAAACATGAGTGGGGACCATTTGTGGCCCGGAACGGAAGTGCTGAGGGAGCGGGTTTCCGGAGGGAGCGGTTATTTGGTTGCGCCGCTGCCTCCCTTTCCTCCTGCTCCTCCTCGCGGCCGCCGCTTGCTTGCTTCCTTCCTTCCTGCCGCCATTTTAGCTCCTCGCTCGCTCGCTCGCGCTCTTCCTCGGAGGCCCTCTCCTCCTCCGGCTCCGGCCACCGCCATGTCCAAACGGCACCGCCTCGACCTCGGGGACGACTACGCCTCCAGCAAGAAGCGCCTCGCCTCCGACGGGTAAGGGACACCGGAGGCCCAGAGGGAGGAAGGGAGGGAGGGAAGGAAGGAAGGGGCCAGGCCAGGCCTCCCTCCTTGTTTGCGGAGCCCTCTTCCCCCTCGCTCCGCCTTTAGCCTCCCTTTCCTTTGCAGAGCCAGAGCCAGGCCTCCAGCCCCGCTTTGTTTTTACCCTTAACCCTCCTCTCCTGCTTTAATACTATTTGGCCTCTCTCTCTCTCTCTCTCTCTCTCTCTCTCTCTATATATATATATATATATATGCGCATGCACACACACACACACACATATATATATATGTACATTAACATAGATATATTGGTTACATGAAATATATATATATGCATGTACATGTATATTAATATATCTATATTATATATCTGTATTATATTAATATTATATATATATTAATATGTATTACATACATTAATATATACTACACTAAACACTTTTTAAAGACGTCATGTATATATACATACACACACATATACATATACATTAACATAGATATATTAGTTACATGTAATATATATATAT